>NW_027009303.1:45000-48704 GCF_036934945.1 Oncorhynchus masou masou | reverse complement strand
CGGTACTCAAGATACAGTCTAAGGTTTTCATGTTCTTCTTGTAACAAACCAGAGACTTTTGGAACAGCAGCTAAATCAAGTACAGCGCTTTTAGAAGGTATTCATACCCCTCGTTACAGCCCCAAGTCAAAATGGATTAAATAGATTTTCTCTCTCACCTATCTATACACAACACACCCCAAAAATCACTTGTCTTTGCCGAAGACAAGCAAACCCATAACATGATGCAGCCACCACCATGCTTGAACATACAAAGAGTGGGACTCAGTCATGCGTTTGTGTTGGATTTGCCCCAAAACATCTCAGCCGCCCCCCCGTCCATATAATTCATCCTAGATCCCATCTCAGCCCCCCCGTCCATATAATTCATCCTAGATCCCCATCTCAGCCCCCCCTCCATATAATTCATCCTAGATCCCCATCTCAGCCCCCCCGTCCATATAATTCATCCCAGATCCCCATCTCAGCCCCCCTGTCCATATAATTCATCCTAGATCCCCATCCCGCCCCCGTCCATATAAGTCATCCTAGATCCCCATCTCAGCCCCCCTGCGTTTGTGTTGGATTCTCCCCAAACATAACTCTTCTTGTATTCAGGACGTGAAGTCCATTTCTGTAGTTCCACCGTTCTACTGGGGTGAAGGAGGAGGAGGTCGGCCATGACAGGTTTCAGACAGACACCACGGCGGCCATGTTGGATCCCCGTGGGCCGGTCGGACCAATAAAGGAGACCACGGAATGTTCAGTCGGAGGTTCGTCGGTGTGGACACGACCAGCCATCCGTAGCGACACACACACACACACACACACACACACACACACACTAAGCTGTACTCTCTTCGGCTTCTTGGTTTGGCTGGAGGCAAAGCCCTGTTAATCCTAAAGCCCACACACAGCCCACACTGTTATACCCAAAACATACACACACACACACAGCCCCCCCACACACACACACACAGCCCACACTGTTATACCCAACACACACAACCCCCCCACACACACACACACTGTTATACCCAACACACACACACACACACACACACACACACACACAGCCCACACTGTTATACCCAACACACACACACACACACACACACACACACACACACACACACACACACACTGTTATACCCAACACACACACACACTGTTATACCCAACACACACACACTGTTATACCCAACACACACACACTGTTATACCCAACACACACACTGTTATACCCAACACACACACCCGAGGGCTGGGTGGTACAGCGTATTTGATCATATACCGGTATTTGATGCATGGACCGGATAGGGTTTCAACTTGACCTTCTATAAATGGAATTTAAGTCTTCAGTTTCCCCCTCTGTCTGCTACCTGAGTCCTCTCCCCCCTCCTCCTCTGTCTGCTACCTGAGTCCTCCCCCTCCTCCTCTGGCTGCTACCTGAGTCCTCCCCCTCCTCTCTGTCTGCTACCTGAGTCCTCTCTCCCCCCCTCTCTGTCTGCTACCTGAGTCCTCCCCCTCCTCCTCTGTCTGCTACCTGAGTCCTCCCCCCTCCTCTTCTGTCTGCTACCTGAGTCCTCCCCCTCCTCCTCTGTCTGCTACCTGAGTCCTCTCCCCCTCCTCCTCTGTCTGCTACCTGAGTCCTCTCCCCCCTTCTGGCTGCTACCTGAGTCCTCTCTCCCCCTCCTCCTCTGTCTGCTACCTGAGTCCTCCCCCTCCACCTCTGTCTGCTACCTGAGTCCTCTCTCCCCATCCTCCTCTGTCTGCTACCTGAGTCCTCTCTCCCCCCTCCTCCTCTGTCTGCTACCTGAGTCCTCTCTCCCCCTCCTCCTCTGTCTGCTACCTGAGTCCTCTCTCCCCATCCTCCTCTGTCTGCTACCTGAGTCCCCCCTCCTCCTCTGTCTGCTACCTGAGTCCCCCCCTCCTCCTCTGTCTGCTACCTGAGTCCTCTCTCCCCCTCCTCCTCTGTCTGCTACCTGAGTCCTCTCTCCCCCTCCTCCTCTGTCTGCTACCTGAGTCCTCTCTCCCCATCCTCCTCTGTCTGCTACCTGAGTCCTCTCTCCCCATCCTCCTCTGTCTGCTACCTGAGTCCTCTCTCCCCCTCTCCTCCTCTGTCTGCTACCTGAGTCCTCTCTCTCCCCCTCCTCCTCTGTCTGTTACCTGAGTCCTCTCTCCCCCTCCTCCTCTGTCTGCTACCTGAGTCCTCTCCCCCTCCTCCTCTGTCTGCTACCTGAGTCCTCCCCCCTCATCCTCTGTCTGCTACCTGAGTCCTCTCTCCCCCTCCTCCTCTGTCTGCTACCTGAGTCCTCCCCCTCCTCCTCTGTCTGCTACCTGAGTCCTCTCTCCCCTCCTCCTCTGTCTGCTACCTGAGTCCTCTCCCCCTCCTCCTCTGTCTGCTACCTGAGTCCTCCCCCCTCCTCCTCTGTCTGCTACCTGAGTCCTCTCTCCCCCTCCTCCTCTGTCTGCTACCTGAGTCCTCTCTCCCCCTTCTGGCTGCTACCTGAGTCCTCTCTCCCCCTTCTGGCTGCTACCTGAGTCCTCTCTCCCCCTCCTCCTCTGGCTGCTACCTGAGTCCTCTCTCCCCCTTCTGGCTGCTACCTGAGTCCTCTCCCCTCTTCCGTCTGCTACCTGAGTCCTCTCTCCCCCCTCCTCCTCTGTCTGCTACCTGAGTCCTCTCTCCCCCTCCTCCTCTGTCTGCTACCTGAGTCCTCTCCCCCTCCTCCTCTGTCTGCTACCTGAGTCCTCTCTCCCCTCCTCCTCTGGCTGCTACCTGAGTCCTCTCTCCCCCTCCTCCTCTGTCTGCTACCTGAGTCCTCTCCCCCCTCCTCCTCTGTCTGCTACCTGAGTCCACTCTCCCCCTCCTCCTCTGTCTGCTACCTGAGTCCTCTCTCCCCTCCTCCTCTGTCTGCTACCTGAGTCCTCTCCCCCTCCTCCTCTGTCTGCTACCTGAGTCCTCTCCCCCCTCCTCCTCTGTCTGCTGCCTGAGTCCTCTCTCCCCTCCTCCGTCTGCTACCTGAGTCCTCCCCCTCCTCCTCTGTCTGCTACCTGAGTCCTCTCCCCCTCCTCTTCTGTCTGCTACCTGAGTCCTCTCTCCCCCTCCTCCTCTGGCTGCTACCTGAGTCCCCCTCCTCCTCTGTCTGCTACCTGAGTCCTCTCTCCCCCTCTCTGTCTGCTACCTGAGTCCTCTCCCCCTCCTCCTCTGTCTGCTATCTGAGTCCTCCCCCTCTTCCTCTGTCTGCTACCTGAGTCCTCTCTCCCCCTCTCTGTCTGCTACCTGAGTCATCTCTCCCCCTCCTCCTCTGTCTGCTACCTGAGTCCTCTCTCCCCCTCCTCCTCTGTCTGCTACCTGAGTCCTCTCTCCCCCTCCCCCTCTGTCTGCTACCTGAGTCATCTCTCCCCCTCCTCCTCTGTCTGCTACCTGAGTCCTCTCTCCCCCCCCCCTCCTCCTCTGTCTGCTACCTGAGTCCTCTCCCCCTCCTCTGTCTGCTATCTGAGTCCTCCCCCCTCCTCCTCTGTCTGCTACCTGAGTCCTCTCTCCACCCCTCTGGCTGCTACCTGAGTCATCTCTCCCCCTCCTCCTCTGTCTGCTACCTGAGTCCCCCCCTCCTCCTCTGTCTGCTGCCTGAGTCCTCCCCCCTCCTCCTCTGTCTGCTACCTGAGTCCTCCCCCTCCTCCTCTGTCTGCTACCTGAGTCCTCCCCCCCTCCTCCTCTGTCT
>NW_027009303.1:22500-30000 GCF_036934945.1 Oncorhynchus masou masou | reverse complement strand
GGTGGTGGTCCCGACTCTACCTGGAGGTATGAGGTGGTGGTCCTGACTCTACCTGGAGGTATGAGGTGGTGGTCCTGACTCTACCTGGAGGTATGAGGTGGTCCTGACTCTACCTGGAGGTATGAGGTGGTGGTCCTGACTCTACCTGGAGGTATGAGGTGGTCCTGACTCTACCTGGAGGTATGAGGTGGTCCTGTCTCTACCTGGAGGTATGAGGTGGTGGTCCTGACTCTACCTGGAGGTATGAGGTGGTGGTCCTGACTCTACCTGGAGGTATGAGGTGGTGGTCCTGACTCTACCTGGAGGTATGAGGTGGTCCTGACTCTACCTGGAGGTATGAGGTGGTCCTGTCTCTACCTGGAGGTATGAGGTGGTGGTCCTGACTCTACCTGGAGGTATGAGGTGGTGGTCCTGACTCTACCTGGAGGTATGAGGTGGTGGTCCTGACTCTACCTGGAGGTATGAGGTGGTCCTGACTCTACCTGGAGGTATGAGGTGGTCCTGTCTCTACCTGGAGGTATGAGGTGGTCCTGACTCTACCTGGAGGTATGAGGTGGTCCTGACTCTACCTGGAGGTATGAGGTGGTGGTCCCGACTCTACCTGGAGGTATGAGGTGGTGGTCCTGACTCTACCTGGAGGTATGAGGTGGTGGTCCTGACTCTACCTGGAGGTATGAGGTGGTCCTGACTCTACCTGGAGGTATGAGGTGGTGGTCCTGACTCTACCTGGAGGTATGAGGTGGTCCTGACTCTACCTGGAGGTATGAGGTGGTCCTGACTCTACCTGGAGGTATGAGGTGGTCCTGACTCTACCTGGAGGTATGAGGTGGTCCTGACTCTACCTGGAGGTATGAGGTGGTCCTGACTCTACCTGGAGGTATGAGGTGGTCCTGACTCTACCTGGAGGTATGAGGTGGTCCTGTCTCTACCTGGAGGTATGAGGTGGTGGTCCTGACTCTACCTGGAGGTATGAGGTGGTGGTCCTGACTCTACCTGGAGGTATGAGGTGGTACTGACTCTACCTGGAGGTATGAGGTGGTGGTCCCGACTCTACCTGGAGGTATGAGGTGGTGGTCCTGACTCTACCTGGAGGTATGAGGTGGTGGTCCTGACTCTACCTGGAGGTATGAGGTGGTGGTCCTGACTCTACCTGGAGGTATGAGGTGGTCCTGTCTCTACCTGGAGGTATGAGGTGGTCCTGACTCTACCTGGAGGTATGAGGTGGTCCTGACTCTACCTGGAGGTATGAGGTGGTGGTCCCGACTCTACCTGGAGGTATGAGGTGGTGGTCCTGACTCTACCTGGAGGTATGAGGTGGTGGTCCTGACTCTACCTGGAGGTATGAGGTGGTCCTGACTCTACCTGGAGGTATGAGGTGGTGGTCCTGACTCTACCTGGAGGTATGAGGTGGTGGTCCTGACTCTACCTGGAGGTATGAGGTGGTCCTGACTCTACCTGTAGGTATGAGGTGGTCCTGACTCTACCTGTAGGTATGAGGTGGTCCTGACTCTACCTGGAGGTATGAGGTGGTCCTGACTCTACCTGGAGGTATGAGGTGGTCCTGTCTCTACCTGGAGGTATGAGGTGGTGGTCCTGACTCTACCTGGAGGTATGAGGTGGTGGTCCTGACTCTACCTGGAGGTATGAGGTGGTACTGACTCTACCTGGAGGTATGAGGTGGTGGTCCCGACTCTACCTGGAGGTATGAGGTGGTGGTCCTGACTCTACCTGGAGGTATGAGGTGGTGGTCCTGACTCTACCTGGAGGTATGAGGTGGTGGTCCTGACTCTACCTGGAGGTATGAGGTGGTGGTCCTGACTCTACCTGGAGGTATGAGGTGGTCCTGACTCTACCTGGAGGTATGAGGTGGTCCTGACTCTACCTGGAGGTATGAGGTGGTGGTCCTGACTCTACCTGGAGGTATGAGGTGGTGGTCCTGACTCTACCTGGAGGTATGAGGTGGTGGTCCTGACTCTACCTGGAGGTATGAGGTGGTGGTCCTGACTCTACCTGGAGGTATGAGGTGGTGGTCCTGACTCTACCTGGAGGTATGAGGTGGTCCTGACTCTACCTGGAGGTATGAGGTGGTCCTGACTCTACCTGGAGGTATGAGGTGGTGGTCCTGACTCTACCTGGAGGTATGAGGTGGTGGTCCTGACTCTACCTGGAGGTATGAGGTGGTGGTCCTGACTCTACCTGGAGGTATGAGGTGGTGGTCCTGACTCTACCTGGAGGTATGAGGTGGTGGTGCTGACTCTACCTGGAGGTATGAGGTGGTGGTCCTGACTCTACCTGGAGGTATGAGGTGGTGGTCCTGACTCTACCTGGAGGTATGAGGTGGTGGTCCTGACTCTACCTGGAGGTATGAGGTGGTGGTCCTGACTCTACCTGGAGGTATGAGGTGGTGGTCCTGACTCTACCTGGAGGTACGAGGTGGTGGTCCTGACTCTACCTGGAGGTACGAGGTGGTCCTGACTCTACCTGGAGGTATGAGGTGGTCCTGTCTCTACATGGAGGTATGAGGTGGTCCTGACTCTACCTGGAGGTATGAGGTGGTGGTCCTGACTCTACCTGGAGGTATGAGGTGGTCCTGACTCTACCTGGAGGTATGAGGTGGTCCTGACTCTACCTGGAGGTATGAGGTGGTCCTGACTCTACCTGGAGGTATGAGGTGGTGGTCCTGACTCTACCTGGAGGTATGAGGTGGTCCTGACTCTACCTGGAGGTATGAGGTGGTCCTGACTCTACCTGGAGGTATGAGGTGGTGGTCCTGACTCTACCTGGAGGTATGAGGTGGTGGTCCTGACTCTACCTGGAGGTATGAGGTGGTGGTCCTGACTCTACCTGGAGGTATGAGGTGGTGGTCCTGACTCTACCTGGAGGTACGAGGTGGTCCTGACTCTACCTGGAGGTATGAGGTGGTCCTGTCTCTACATGGAGGTATGAGGTGGTCCTGACTCTACCTGGAGGTATGAGGTGGTGGTCCTGACTCTACCTGGAGGTATGAGGTGGTGGTCCTGACTCTACCTGGAGGTATGAGGTGGTCCTGACTCTACCTGGAGGTATGAGGTGGTCCTACCTCTACTCTAGATGAATGTCCTGTATGTGGCGCTGGCTCAGAACGTCAGCTAAATGACTATAGTTTAAATGTCACTACCACTGCAGGTACATAGAGTACATAGAGTAGCCAGTCGGGAGGAGTGTCTGGGGGGAGGTTGCCCCACTGGTTTAGATTTGGGTTTTTCTGGTACATTGTAATGCATTGATCCCGTCTGAAATATTGGTTGTGGTATCGTGTAGAAAAACATGGCTTTACTTTATAAATTAATTCAGTGTATTTTCTAGGCCTATTTGATCAGGACCATTTTCTAAGTAAGATAATATTTAAACCTTTAACCTAATCTTCTCTTCTCTTGAGATTAAAGTCTTAGGTACAAGTTTTGCTACAAGATATGAATTACCACAATGATGTTTGTCCTTCGATTGTGGATTTTATAAAAACTTTTTTTTTTTAAGTAAATAGCCCACATTTATGTTCTTAAATAAATGTATGGTTTTGGTTTTCCAGGTTTCTCAAAATCACACTCAGCATCATGACTCACGACTACACCAAGAGGCTGGCTGGCTCCTCATCTCTCCCTCCTCCTCCTCTCTCCCTCCCTCCTCCTCCTCCCTCCCTCCTCGTCTTCTCTCTCCCTCCCTCCTCCTCCTCTTCCTCCCTCCTCTCTCCCTCCTCTCTCTCCCTCCCTCCTCCTCCTCCCTCCCTCCTCGTCTTCTCACTCCCTCCCTCCTCCTCCTCTTCTCCCTCTTTTCTCCCTCCTCCTCTCTCCCTCCTCCTCTCCCTCCCTCCTCCTCCTCTCTCCCTCCTCGTCTTCTCTCTCCCTCCCTCCTCCTCCTCTTCCTCCCTCCTCCTCCTCCTCTCTCCTACAGTAGTCTCATGAAGCAGCTCCTTCCATTAAACTGAGCAGGCTAATTAATCTCCATAGAGGAGAGTGACAGACAGACAGACCACCCCTGTCTACAGACACAGTCTGCTCCCGTGAGGTTGTTGGCAGCCCATTTCATGCTTTATCACGTCTTTTAATTGACAAACAAGCTGCTCTTTTCTCTTAGGCTGAGGTCTATATCACACACACACACACACACTTACCGTGATGTGGTACTGTCTCCATATCTCTGGGCAGGCCTGAGGAGAGAATATTATCAATCAGTGTGTGAAACAGAAAGCGCATGAACTCTGTGTGTGTGTGTGTGTGTGTGTGTGTGTGTGTGTGTGTGTGTGTGTGTGTGTGTGTGTGTGTGTGTGTGTGTGTGTGTGTGTGTGTGTGTGTGTGTGTGGTGGAACTGGTATTTATCAAACGGATGCAGAGAGAGAGGGCGGGAAGAGAGGAGGAAGGGAGAGGACATCCCACTGTGTCTAAAGCTCTCGCTCTCTCACCCCCCTCCCTCCATCTCTCCCTCCCTCTCTCTCTCTCTCCCTCTTTCTCTCTCCATCCCTCTCTCTACCACACACTCCATCTCTCCCTCCCTCTTTCTCTCAGTAAAACTGTGTATAAAACATTCTCTCCCTCCCTCTCTCTCTCCCTCTTTCTCCCTCTCTCTCCCTCTTTCTCCATCTCTCCCTCTCCCTCCCTCTCCCTCTCCCTCTTTCTCCATCTCTCCCTCTCTCTTTCTCTCCCTCTTTCTCTCTCCCTCTTTCTCTCTCCCTCTTTCTCTCTCTCTCCCTCCCCCTCTCTCTCCCTCCATCTCCCTCTCAGTAAACTGTGTCTAAAACATTCTCTCCAGAGCGCCTGACAGTTTTCCAGGAGTTGTGACAGCGTCTCTAAGCGTCTCCGCCTCCCGGTGGGAAATTGAAAATGTCACAGGCGCAGCGGGCTACTCCTATTATCTAAAAGACTCCTACTGAGAGAGACAGAGAGAGAGAAACAGCAAGAAAGACAGAGAGAGAGGTAGAGAGAGAGACAGAGAGAGAGACAGAGACAGAGAGAGAGACAGAGAGAGAGAGAGAGAGAGAGAGAGAGAGAGACAGAGACAGAGAGAGAGGTAGAGAGAGAGAGAAACAGCAAGAGAGACAGAGAGGTAGAGAGAGAGAGAAACAGCAAGAGAGACAGAGAGGTAGAGAGAGAGAGAAACAGCAAGAGAGACAGAGAGGTAGAGAGAGAGAGAAACAGCAAGAGAGACAGAGAGAGAGGTAGAGAGAGAGAGACAGAGAGAGAGGTAGAGAGAGAGAGACAGAGAGAGAGAGACAGAGACAGACAGAGAGAGAGAGAGACAGAGAGAGAGACGGAGAGAGAGACAGAGACAGACAGAGAGAGAGACAGAGAGAGAGACAGAGAGAGAGGGGGCAAGTCTTTCACTCTATATCTCTCCCCCAAAATCACTTGTTTATGTGTGTGTGTGTGTGTGTGTGTGTGTGTGTGTGTGTGTGTGTGTGTGTGTGTGTGTGTGTGTCAGGTCTCTGTCCCCTGGGTCTCTCATTAAAGACAGACGCTTGACGGAGCGTGAGTGTCACACGCCTCGCCTCTCTGCCGACACAACACACACAGATAGACCTCCACTGGGAGAAACAGAGATGGAGAGAGAGAAAAAAGGATAGAGAGAGAGAGAGAGATAAGGATGGAGAGAGAGAGATAAGGATGGAGAGAGAGAGGATGGAGAGAAAAAAGGATAGAGAGAGAGAGAAAAGGATGGAAAGAGAGAGAAAAGGCTGGAGAGAGAGAAAAAGGATAGAGAGAGAGAGAGATAAGGATGAGAGAGAGAGAGGATGAGAGAGAAAAGGATAGAGAGAGAGAGAGGATGGAGAGAGATAAGGATGGAGAGAGATAAGGATGGAGAGAGATAAGGATGGAGAGAGAGAGAGAGAGGATGGAGAGAGATAAGGATGGAGAGAGATAAGGAGGAGAGAGAGATAAGGATGGAGAGAGAGATAAGGATGGAGAGAGATAAGGATGGAGAGAGAAGGATGGAGAGAGAGAGAGAGAGAGAGAGAGAGAGAGAGGATGGAGAGAGAGAAAAGGATGGAGAGAGAGAGATAAGGATGGAGAGAGAGAGATAAGGATGGAGAGAGAGAGATAAGGATGGAGAAAAGGATAGAGAGAGAGAGAGAGAGAGAGAGAGAGAGAGAGAGAGTGAGGATGGATAGAGAGAGAAAAGGATGGAGAGAGAGAGAGAAGGATGGAGAGAGAGAAGGATGGAGAGAGAGAGAAGGATGGAGAGAGAGAAGGATGGAGAGAGAGAAGGATGGAGAGAGAGAGAAGGATGGAGAGAGAGAGAAAGATGGAGAGAGTGTGTGTGTGTGTCTGTGTGTGTGTGTGTGATTGTGTGTGTGTGTGTGTGTGTGTGCGCGTGTGTGTGTGCGTGTGTGTGAGAGAGACTCACGTCGTTAAGGTGTCCCTGTACGCCACAGCGATAACACGATTTGTATCGGAGGTTGGGTCCGACACACACCTCGTCGAAGTGACCGGGCAGACCGCAGGTCTTGCAATGCCTGCTGGGACACGACAGCATTGTGTGACCACGCTCCCCGCACAAAAAGCAACACGGCTCCTACGCGCAGAGACGGAAACACACACACACACAAAAGGACGAGAAGTGTCAATATATTACTGACTGTTACTGATGTGGGAACAGGTAACTGTGTGTGTGTGTGTGTGTGTGTGTGTGTGTGTGTGTGTGTGTGTGTGTGTGTGTGTGTGTGTGTGTGTGTGTGTGTGTGTGTGTGTGTGTGTGATGGTACAGTGTGTGTTACCGGGGGCGTAGGGCAGCTCTTGGAGAGGTGTCCAGTCCTCTGACAGCTGTGACAGGTGACGTTCTTGTCGACATAGTAACGGGTCGGCACCCGCTTCCCCGGAGGACCGCCCCCACGCCGGTTCACGATCTGAGCCTGCCAATCAAAATCAATCAAGATTTTATTATTTATATTTATATATAAATGTATTATATTATTATTTTATTATTATTATATTATAATTATTATTTATTATTATTATATTATAATTATTATTTTATTATTATTATATCATTATTATATTATAATTATTATTTTATTATTATTATATTATAATTATTATTTATTATTATTATATTATAATTTATTATTATTATTATATTATAATTTATTATTATTATTATATTATAATTCGTATTTATTATTATTTTATTATTATTATTATTATTATTATTTATTATTATTTTATTATTATATTATAATTAGTATTTATTTTTATTATATTATAATTATAATTATTGTATTATTATAATTATACTTTATTATATTATAACTATAATTATTATAATTATTTTATTATTATTAGATTATAATTATAATTATTTTATTATTATTATATTAGAATTATTATTTATTATTATTATTATTTATTATAATTGTATTATTATTATTATTATATTAGAATTATTATTATTTTATTATTCTAATATTATAATTAGTATTTATTATTATTATATTATAATTAGTATTTATTATTATTTTTATATTATTAT
>NW_027009303.1:7500-15000 GCF_036934945.1 Oncorhynchus masou masou | reverse complement strand
TCCCCTTCACGCCTTACCCCAACCAAACCCCCCACACCCCTTCACACCTTACCCCAACCAAACCCACCACCCCCCACATCCCCTTCACGCCTTACCCCAACCAAACCCCCCACATCCCCTTCACGCCTTACCCCAACCAAACCCCCCACCTCCCCACCACCCCTTCACGCCTTACCCCAACCAAACCCCCACCTCCCCACATCCCCTTCACGCCTTACCCCAACCAAACCCCCACATCCCCTTCACGCCTTACCCCAACCAAACCCCCCACCCCCCCATATCCCCTTCACGCCTTACCCCAACCAAACCCCCCACCTCCCCACATCCCCTTCACGCCTTACCCCAACCAAACCCCCCACCCCCCTTCACGCCTTACCCCAACCAAACCCCCCACCTCCCCACATCCCCTTCACGCCTTACCCCAACCAAACCCCCCACCCTCCCTTCACGCCTTACCCCAACCAAACCCCCACCTCCCCACCACCCCTTCACGCCTTACCCCAACCAAACCCCCCACCCCCCCACATCCCCTTCACGCCTTACCCCAACCAAACCCCCACCCCCCACATCCCCTTCACGCCTTACCCCAACCAAACCCTCCACCTCCCCACATCCCCTTCACGCCTTACCCCAACCAAACCCCCCCCCCCCCCACCACCCCTTCACGCCTTACCCCAACCAAACCCCCCACCTCCCCACATCCCCTTCACGCCTTACCCCAACCAAACCCCCCACATCCCCTTCACGCCTTACCCCAACCAAACCCCCCACCCCCCCCATATCCCCTTCACGCCTTACCCCAACCAAACCCCCCACCTCCCCACATCCCCTTCACGCCTTACCCCAACCAAACCCCCCACCCCCCTTCACGCCTTACCCCAACCAAACCCCCCACCTCCCCACATCCCCTTCACGCCTTACCCCAACCAAACCCCCCACCCTCCCTTCACGCCTTACCCCAACCAAACCCCCCACCTCCCCACCACCCCTTCACGCCTTACCCCAACCAAACCCCCACCCCCCACATCCCCTTCACGCCTTACCCCAACCAAACCCCCACCCCCCACATCCCCTTCACGCCTTACCCCAACCAAACCCTCCACCTCCCCACATCCCCTTCACGCCTTACCCCAACCAAACCCTCCACCTCCCCACATCCCCTTCACGCCTTACCCCAACCAAACCCCCCACCCCACCACACCACATCCCCTTCCCCACCATCTCTCCCCCTGGTTTTGCAGCAAGGGCAGGTGGCCAACCTGTCAATCAAACTTCCGTCGCCACGCGGCAACGCCATGGAGACCAATTACCACTCAGCAGGGGCGCGGCCTGGAAACCGCACGGCAACCACATGGTCCAATCAGGAAAGGGACCAACGTGTGTGTGTGCCTCGGGCTGTGTGTCTCAGTGTGTGTGTGTGTGTGCGTGTGTGTGTGTCTCGGGCTGTGTGTGTCAGTGTGTGTGGGTGTGTCTCGGGCTGTGTGTCTCAGTGTGTGTGTGTGTGTGTGTGTGTGTGTGTGTGTGTGTGTGTGTGTGTGTGTGTGTGTGTGTGTGTGTGTGTGTGTGTGTGTGTGTGTGTCTCGGCGTGTGTGTCTCGGCGTGTGTGTGTCGGTGTGTGTGTGTGTCTCGGTGTGTGTCTCAGTGTGTGTCTCAGTGTGTGTGTGTGTGTGTCTCGGTGTGTGTGTGTGAGTCTCGGTGTGTGTGTGTGTGTGTGTCAGTGTCTCGGTGAGTGTGTGTGTGTGTGCGCGTGTGTGTGTCTCTCGGTGTGTGCGTGTGTGTGTCGGTGTGTGTGTGTGTGTCGGTGTGTGTGTGTCGGTGTGTGTGTGTGTGTGTCTCGGTGTCTCGGTGTGTGCGTCTCGGTGTGTGTGTGTGTGTGTCTCGGTGTGTGTCTCGGTGTGTGTGTGTCAGTGTCTCGGTGAGTGTGTGTGTGCGTGTGTGTCTCTCGGTGTGTGCGTGTGTGTCTCTCAGTGTGTGCGTGTGTGTCTCTCAGTGTGTGCGTGTGTGTCTCGGTGTGCGTGTGTGTGTCTCGGTGTGTGTGTGTGTGTCTCGGTGTGTGTGTGTGTGTGTGTGTCTCGGTGTGTGTGTGTGTGTGTGTGTGTGTGTGTCTCGGTGTGTGTGTGTCTCGGTGTGTGTGTGTGTGTGTGTGTGTGTGTGTGTCTCGGTGTGTGTGTGTGTCTCGGTGTGTGTGTGTGTCTCGGTGTGTGTGTGTGTGTGTGTGTGTGTCTCGGTGTGTGTGTGTGTCTCGGTGTGTGTGTGTGTGTGTGTGTGTGTGTCTCGGTGTGTGTGTGTGTGCCTCGGTGTGTGCGTGTGTGTGTCTCGGTGTGTGTGTGTGTCTCGGTGTGTGTGTGTGTGTGTGTGTCTCGGTGTGTGTGTGTGTGTGTGTGTGTGTGTGTGTCTCGGTGTGTGTGTGTCTCGGTGTGTGTGTGTGTGTGTGTGTGTGTGTGTCTCTGTGTGTGTGTGTGTCTCGGTGTGTGTGTGTGTGTGTGTGTGTGTGTGTCTCGGTGTGTGTGTGTGTCTCGGTGTGTGTGTGTGTGTGTGTGTGTGTGTCTCGGTGTGTGTGTGTGTGCCTCGGTGTGTGTGTGTGTGTGTCTCGGTGTGTGTGTGTGTGTGTGTCGGTGTGTGTGTGTGTGTGTGTGTGCCTCGGTGTGTGTGTGTGTCTCGGTGTGTGTGTGTGTGCCTCGGTGTGTGTGTCTCGGTGTGTGTGTGTGTGTCTCGGTGTGTGTCTCGGTGAGAGTGTGTGTCAGTGTATCGGTGAGTGTGTGTGTGCGTGTGTGTCTCTCTCGGTGTGTGCGTGTGTGTCTCGGTGTGCGTGGGTGTTTCTCGGTGTGTGTGTGTGTGTCGGTGTGTGTGTGTGTGTGTGTGTGTGTGTGTCTCGGTGTGTGTGTGTGTGCCTCGGTGTGTGTGTGTGTGTGTCTCGGTGTGTGTGTGTGTGTGTGTCGGTGTGTGTGTGTGTGTGTGCCTCGGTGTGTGTGTGTGTCTCGGTGTGTGTGTGTGTGCCTCGGTGTGTGTGTCTCGGTGTGTGTGTGTGTGTCTCGGTGTGTGTGTCTCGGTGTGTGTGTGTGTGTCTCGGTGTGTGTCTCGGTGAGAGTGTGTGTCAGTGTATCGGTGAGTGTGTGTGTGCGTGTGTGTCTCTCTCGGTGTGTGCGTGTGTGTCTCGGTGTGCGTGGGTGTTTCTCGGTGTGTGTGTGTGTCTCGGTGTGTGTGTGTGCCTCGGTGTGTGTGTGTGCCTCGGTGTGTGTGTGTGTCTCGGTGTGTGTGTGTGTCTCGATGTGTGTGTGTGTCTCGGTGTGTGTGTGTGTGTGTGTGTGTGTGTGTGTGTGTGCCTCGGTGTGTGTGTCTCGGTGTGTGTGTGTGTGTGTGTGTCTCGGTGTGTGTGTGTGTGTCTCGGTGTGTGTGTGTGTGTGTCTCGGTGTGTGTGTGCCACGGTGTATGTGTGTGTGTGTCTCGGTGTATGTGTGTGTGTGTGCCTCGGTGTGTGTGTGTGTCTCGGTGTGTGTGTGTGTGCCTCGGTGTGTGTGTCTCGGTGTGTGTGTGTGTGTCTCGGTGTGTGTCTCGGTGAGAGTGTGTGTCAGTGTATCGGTGAGTGTGTGTGTGCGTGTGTGTCTCTCTCGGTGTGTGCGTGTGTGTCTCGGTGTGCGTGGGTGTTTCTCGGTGTGTGTGTGTGTCGGTGTGTGTGTGTGTGTGTGTGTGTGTGTGTCTCGGTGTGTGTGTGTGTGCCTCGGTGTGTGTGTGTGTGTGTCTCGGTGTGTGTGTGTGTGTGTGTCGGTGTGTGTGTGTGTGTGTGCCTCGGTGTGTGTGTGTGTCTCGGTGTGTGTGTGTGTGCCTCGGTGTGTGTGTCTCGGTGTGTGTGTCTCGGTGTGTGTGTGTGTGTCTCGGTGTGTGTCTCGGTGAGAGTGTGTGTCAGTGTATCGGTGAGTGTGTGTGTGCGTGTGTGTCTCTCTCGGTGTGTGCGTGTGTGTCTCGGTGTGCGTGGGTGTTTCTCGGTGTGTGTGTGTGTGTCTCGGTGTGTGTGTGTGCCTCGGTGTGTGTGTGTGCCTCGGTGTGTGTGTGTGTCTCGGTGTGTGTGTGTGTCTCGGTGTGTGTGTGTGTCTCGGTGTGTGTGTGTGTGTGTGTGTGTGTGTGTGCCTCGGTGTGTGTGTCTCGGTGTGTGTGTGTGTGTGTGTGTCTCGGTGTGTGTGTGTGTGTCTCGGTGTGTGTGTGTGTGTGTGTCTCGGTGTGTGTGTGTCACGGTGTATGTGTGTGTGTGTCTCGGTGTATGTGTGTGTGTGTTTCGGTGTGTGTGTGTGTGTGTGTGTGTGTGTGTGTGTGTCTCGTTGTGTGTGTGTGTGTGTGTCTCGGTGTGTGTGTGTGTGTGTGTGTGTCTCTCGGTGTGTGTGTGTGTGTGTGTGTGTGTGTGTGTCTCGGTGTGTGTGTGTGTCTCGGTGTGTGTGTGTGTGTGTGTGTCTCGGTGTGTGTGTGTGTGTGTCTCGGTGTGTGTGTGTGTGTGTGTGTCTCGGTGTGTGTGTGCGTGTCTCGGTGTGTGTGTGTCGGTGTGTGTGTCTCGGTGTGTGTGTGTGTGTCTCGGTGTGTGTGTCTTGGTGTGTGTGTGTTTCGGTGTGTGTGTGTTTCGGTGTGTGTGTGTGTGTGTGTGTGTGTGATATCTGGTAGAGTCTCTGTAATGTGTGATATCTGGTAGAGTCTCTGTAATGTGTGATATCTGGTAGAGTCTCTGTCTGTAATGTGTGATATCTGGTAGAGTCTCTCTGTCTGTAATGTGTGATATCTGGTAGAGTCTGTCTGTAATGTGTGATATCTGGTAGAGTCTCTGTCTGTAATGTGTGATATCTGGTAGAGTCTCTGTAATGTGTGATATCTGGTAGAGTCTCTGTCTGTAATGTGTGATATCTGGTAGAGTCTCTGTCTGTAATGTGTGATATCTGGTAGAGTCTCTGTCTGTAATGTGTGATATCTGGTAGAGTCTCTGTCTGTAATGTGTGATATCTGGTAGAGTCTCTGTAATGTGTGATATCTGGTAGAGTCTCTGTCTGTAATGTGTGATATCTGGTAGAGTCTCTGTAATGTGTGATATCTGGTAGAGTCTCTGTCTGTAATGTGTGATATCTGGTAGAGTCTCTGTCTGTAATGTGTGATATCTGGTAGAGTCTCTGTCTGTAATGTGTGATATCTGGTAGAGTCTCTGTAATGTGTGATATCTGGTAGAGTCTCTGTAATGTGTGATATCTGGTAGAGTCTCTGTCTGTAATGTGTGATATCTGGTAGAGTCTCTGTCTGTAATGTGTGATATCTGGTAGAGTCTCTGTCTGTAATGTGTGATATCTGGTAGAGTCTCTGTCTGTAATGTGTGATATCTGGTAGAGTCTCTGTCTGTAATGTGTGATATCTGGTAGAGTCTCTGTAATGTGTGATATCTGGTAGAGTCTCTGTCTGTAATGTGTGATATCTGGTAGAGTCTCTGTCTGTAATGTGTGATATCTGGTAGAGTCTCTGTCTGTAATGTGTGATATCTGGTAGAGTCTCTGTCTGTAATGTGTGATATCTGGTAGAGTCTCTCTGTCTGTAATGTGTGATCTCTGGTAGAGTCTCTGTCTGTAATGTGTGATATCTGGTAGAGTCTCTGTCTGTAATGTGTGATATCTGGTAGAGTCTCTGTCTGTAATGTGTGATATCTGGTAGAGTCTCTCTGTCTGTAATGTGTGATATCTGGTAGAGTCTCTCTGTCTGTAATGTGTGATATCTGGTAGAGTCTCTGTAATGTGTGATATCTGGTAGAGTCTGTCTGTAATGTGTGATATCTGGTAGAGTCTCTGTAATGTGTGATATCTGGTAGAGTCTCTGTAATGTGTGATATCTGGTAGAGTCTCTGTCTGTAATGTGTGATATCTGGTAGAGTCTCTCTGTCTGTAATGTGTGATATCTGGTAGAGTCTCTGTCTGTAATGTGTGATATCTGGTAGAGTCTCTGTCTGTAATGTGTGATATCTGGTAGAGTCTCTGTAATGTGTGATATCTGGTAGAGTCTCTGTCTGTAATGTGTGATATCTGGTAGAGTCTCTCTGTCTGTAATGTGTGATATCTGGTAGAGTCTCTGTCTGTAATGTGTGATATCTGGTAGAGTCTCTGTCTGTAATGTGTGATATCTGGTAGAGTCTCTCTGTCTGTAATGTGTGATATCTGGTAGAGTCTCTGTCTGTAATGTGTGATATCTGGTAGAGTCTCTGTCTGTAATGTGTGATATCTGGTAGAGTCTCTGTAATGTGTGATATCTGGTAGAGTCTGTCTGTAATGTGTGATATCTGGTAGAGTCTCTGTAATGTGTGATATCTGGTAGAGTCTCTGTAATGTGTGATATCTGGTAGAGTCTCTGTCTGTAATGTGTGATATCTGGTAGTCTCTGTAACGTGTGATATCTGGTAGAGTCTCTGTAATGTGTGATATCTGGTAGAGTCTCTGTAATGTGTGATATCTGGTAGAGTCTCTGTCTGTAATGTGTGATATCTGGTAGAGTCTCTGTCTGTAATGTGTGATATCTGGTAGAGTCTCTGTCTGTAATGTGTGATATCTGGTAGAGTCTCTGTCTGTAATGTGTGATATCTGGTAGAGTCTCTGTCTGTAATGTGTGATATCTGGTAGAGTCTCTCTGTCTGTAATGTGTGATATCTGGTAGAGTCTCTGTCTGTAATGTGTGATATCTGGTAGAGTCTCTGTCTGTAATGTGTGATATCTGGTAGAGTCTCTGTCTGTAATGTGTGATATCTGGTAGAGTCTCTGTCTGTAATGTGTGATATCTGGTAGAGTCTCTGTCTGTAATGTGTGATATCTGGTAGAGTCTCTGTCTGTAATGTGTGATATCTGGTAGAGTCTCTGTAATGTGTGATATCTGGTAGAGTCTCTGTAATGTGTGATATCTGGTAGAGTCTCTGTCTGTAATGTGTGATATCTGGTAGAGTCTCTGTAATGTGTGATATCTGGTAGAGTCTATGTCTGTAATGTGTGATATCTGGTAGAGTCTCTGTCTGTAATGTGTGATATCTGGTAGAGTCTCTGTAATGTGTGATATCTGGTAGAGTCTCTGTCTGTAATGTGTGATATCTGGTAGAGTCTCTGTCTGTAATGTGTGATATCTGGTAGAGTCTCTGTCTGTAATGTGTGATATCTGGTAGAGTCTCTGTCTGTAATGTGTGATATCTGGTAGAGTCTCTGTCTGTAATGTGTGATATCTGGTAGAGTCTCTGTCTGTAATGTGTGATATCTGGTAGAGTCTCTCTGTCTGTAATGTGTGATATCTGGTAGAGTCTCTGTCTGTAATGTGTGATATCTGGTAGAGTCTGTCTGTAATGTGTGATATCTGGTAGAGTCTCTGTCTGTAATGTGTGATATCTGGTAGAGTCTCTGTAATGTGTGATATCTGGTAGAGTCTCTGTAATGTGTGATATCTGGTAGAGTCTCTGTCTGTAATGTGTGATATCTGGTAGAGACTCTGTCTGTAATGTGTGATATCTGG
>NW_027009303.1:0-2500 GCF_036934945.1 Oncorhynchus masou masou | reverse complement strand
GGGAGAACCGAGAAAGGGGAGGACAGAGAAAGGGGAGGACAGAGAAAGGGGAGGACAGAGAAACGGGGAACAAGAGAAAAGGGAGAACAGAGAAAAGGGAGAACAGAGAAAAGGGAGGACAGAGAAAGGGGAGAACAGAGAAAGGGGAGAACCGAGAAAGGGGAGAACCGAGAAAGGGGAGGACAGAGAAAGGGGAGGACAGAGAAAGGGGAGGACAGAGAAACGGGGAACAAGAGAAAAGGGAGGACAGAGAAAAGGGGAGGACAGAGAAAAGGGAGAACAGAGAAAAGGGAGGACAGAGAAAGGGGAGAACAGAGAAAGGGGAGAACGGAGAAAGGGGAGAACGGAGAAAGGGGAGAACAGAGAAAGGGGAGGACAGAGAAAGGGGAGAACAGAGAAAGGGGAGAACAGAGAAAGGGGAGAACGGAGAAAGGGGAGAACGGAGAAAGGGGAGAACGGAGAAAGGGGAGAACGGAGAAAGGGGAGAACAGAGAAAGGGGAGAACAGAGAAAGGGGAGAACGGAGAAAGGGGAGAACGGAGAAAGGGGAGAACAGAGAAAAGGGAGAAAAGGGAGAACAGAGAAAGGGGAGAACAGAGAAAGGGGAGGACAGAGAAAGGGGAGGACAGAGAAAGGGGAGAAAAGGGAGGACAGAGAAAGGGGAGAAAAGGGAGAACAGAGAAAGGGGAGAACAGAGAAAGGGGAGAACGGAGAAAGGGGAGAACGGAGAAAGGGGAGAACGGAGAAAGGGGAGAACAGAGAAAGGGGAGGACAGAGAAAGGGGAGGACAGAGAAAGGGGAGGACAGAGAAAGGGGAGAAAGGGGAGGACAGAGAAAGGGGAGAACGGAGAAAGGGGAGGACAGAGAAAGGGGAGGACAGAGAAAGGGGAGAACGGAGAAAGGGGAGAACGGAGAAAGGGGAGAACGGAGAAAGGGGAGAACAGAGAAAGGGGAGAACGGAGAAAGGGAGAACGGAGAAAGGGGAGAACAGAGAAAGGGGAGAACAGAGAAAGGGAGAACAGAGAAAGGGGAGAACGGAGAAAGGGGAGAACGGAGAAAGGGGAGAACAGAGAAAAGGGAGAACAGAGAAAGGGGAGAACGGAGAAAGGGGAGAACAGAGAAAGGGGAGAACAGAGAAAGGGGAGAACGGAGAAAGGGGAGAACAGAGAAAGGGGAGAACAGAGAAAGGGGAGAACGGAGAAAGGGGAGAACGGAGAAAGGGGAGAACAGAGAAAGGGGAGAACAGAGAAAGGGGAGAACGGAGAAAGGGGAGAACGGAGAAAGGGGAGAACAGAGAAAAGGGAGAACAGAGAAAGGGGAGAACATAGAAAGGGGAGAACGGAGAAAGGGGAGAACGGAGAAAGGGGAGAACAGAGAAAGGGGAGGACAGAGAAAGGGGAGGACAGAGAAAGGGGAGAACGGAGAAAGGGGAGAACGGAGAAAGGGGAGAACAGAGAAAGGGGAGGACAGAGAAAGGGGAGGACAGAGAAAGGGGAGAACGGAGAAAGGGAGGACAGAGAAAGGGGAGAAAAGGGAGAACAGAGAAAGGGGAGAACGGAGAAAGGGGAGAACGGAGAAAGGGGAGAACAGAGAAAGGGGAGGACAGAGAAAGGGGAGGACAGAGAAAGGGGAGAACGGAGAAAGGGGAGGACAGAGAAAGGGGAGAAAAGGGAGAACAGAGAAAGGGGAGAACAGAGAAAGGGGAGAACAGAGAAAGGGGAGAACGGAGAAAGGGGAGAACAGAGAAAGGGGAGAACAGAGAAAGGGGAGAACGGAGAAAGGGGAGAACAGAGAAAAGGGAGAACAGAGAAAAGGGAGAACAGAGAAAGGGGAGAACATAGAAAGGGGAGAAAAGGGAGAACAGAGAAAGGGGAGAACGGAGAAAGGGGAGAACAGAGAAAAGGGAGAACAGAGAAAGGGGAGAACATAGAAAGGGGAGAAAGGGGAGGACAGAGAAAGGGGAGAAAAGGGAGAACAGAGAAAGGGGAGAACAGAGAAAGGGGAGAACGGAGAAAGGGGAGAACAGAGAAAAGGGAGAACAGAGAAAGGGGAGAACATAGAAAGGGGAGGACAGAGAAAGGGGAGGACAGAGAAAGGGGAGGACAGAGAAAGGGGAGAACAGAGAAAGGGGAGAACAGAGAAAGGGGAGGACAGAGACAGGGGAGAACAGAGAAAGGGGAGGACAGAGAAAGGGGAGAACATAGAAAGGGAAGGACAGAGAAAGGGGAGAACATAGAAAGGGAAGGACAGAGAAAGGGGAGAACAGAGAAAGGGGAGAACAGAGAAAGGGGAGGAAGGTTTATTCTAGATTAGCAGGTAATGCTGTTCCAATATTCTCAGATTTAACCAGTAGAATCACTCATGTTGATCCTCTAGCAAACATCCTCAATTCTCTCTCCCTCTTTGATTCTCTCTCTCCCTCTTTGATTCTCTCTCTCTCCCTCTTTGATTCTCTCTCTCTCCCTCTTTGATTCTCTCTCTCTCCCTCTTTGATTCTCTCT
>NW_027009302.1:0-48716 GCF_036934945.1 Oncorhynchus masou masou | reverse complement strand
GGAGATGCAGTGATTAGTTTGGGAGGAGAGGAGAGGAGAAGCAGGGTGACCTACAGGGAGAAGGGGAGAGGCAGGGTGACCTACAGGGAGGAGAGGAGATGCAGTGATTAGTTTGGGAGGAGAGGAGAGGAGATGCAGTGATTAGTTTGGGAGGAGAGGAGAGGAGATGCAGTGATTAGTTTGGGAGGAGAGGAGATGCAATTATTAGTTTGGGAGGAGTGATTAGTTTGGGAGGAGAGGAGATGCAGTGATTAGTTTGGGAGGAGTGATTCGTTTGGGAGGAGAGGAGATGCAATTATTAGTTTGGGAGGAGTGATTAGTTTGGGAGGAGAGGAGATGCAGTGATTAGTTTGGGAGGAGAGGTAGTGATTCGTTTGGGAGGAGAGGAGATGCAATTATTAGTTTGGGAGGAGTGATTAGTTTGGGAGGAGAGGAGATGCAGTGATTAGTTTGGGAGGAGAGGTAGTGATTCGTTTGGGAGGAGAGGCAGGGTGACATACAGGGAGAAGAGGAGAGGCAGGGTGACCCACAGGGAGAAGAGGAGGTGCAGGGTGACCTACAGGGAGAAGGGGAGGGGCAGGGTGACCTACAGGGAGAAGAGGAGGGGCAGGGTGACCTACAGGGAGAAGAGGAGGTGCAGGGTGACCCACAGGGAGAAGAGGAGGTGCAGGGTGACCTACAGGGAGAAGCAGGGTGACCTACAGGGAGAAGGGGAGAAGCAGGGTGACCTACAGGGAGAAGGGGAGAAGCAGGGTGACCTACAGGGAGAAGGGGAGAAGCAGGGTGACCTACAGGGAGAAGAGGGGCAGGGCAAACTATAGGGAGAAGAGGAGAAGCAGGGTGACCTACAGGGAGAAGAGGAGGGCCAGGGAGAAGGGGAGAAGCAGGATGACCTACAGGGAGAAGAGGAGAAGCAGGGTGACCTACAGGGAGAAGAGGAGGGGCAGGGTGACCTACAAGGAGAAGGGGGGCAGGGCGAATACAGGGAGAAGAGGAGAGGCAGGGTGACCTACAGGGAGAAGAGGAGAAGCAGGGTGACCTACAGGGAGACGAGGAGAAGCAGGGTGACCTACAGGGAGACGAGGAGAAGCAGGGTGACCTACAGGGGAGAAGAGGAAGCAGGGTGACCTACAGGGAGAAGAGGAGAAGCAGGGTGACCTACAGGGAGAAGAGAAGAGGCAGGGTGACCTACAGGGAGAAGAGGAGGGGCAGGGTGACCTACAGGGAGAAGGGGAGAAGCAGGGTGACCTGCAGGGAGAAGGGGAGAAGCAGGGTGACCTACAGGGAGAAGGGGAGAAGCAGGGTGACCTACAGGGAGAAGGGGAGAAGCAGGGTGACCTACAGGGAGAAGGGAGAAGCAGGGTGACCTACAGGGAGAAGAGGGAGAAGCAGGGTGACCTACAGGGAGAAGAGGAGAAGCAGGGTGACCTACAGGAGCAGGAGAAGCAGGTGAACTACAGGGAGAAGAGGGCAAGGGGCAAACTATGGGAGAAGAGGAGAAGCAGGGTGACCTGCAGGGAGAAGGAGAAGCAGGATGACCTACAGGGAGAAGAGGAGAAGCAGGGGTGACCTACAGGGAGAAGAGGAGGGGGCAGGGTGACTTACAGGGAGAAGGGGGCAGGCGAATACAGGGAGAAGAGGAGAGAGCAGGGTGACCTACAGGGAGAAGAGGAGAAGCAGGGTGACCTACAGGGAGAAGCAGGGTGACCTACAGGGAGAAGCAGGGTGACCTACAGGGAGAAGCAGGGTGACCTACAGGGAGAAGCAGGGTGACCTACAGGGAGAAGAGGAGAAGCAGGGTGACCTACAGGGAGAAGAGGAGAAGCAGGGTGACCTACAGGGAGAAGAGGAGAAGCAGGGTGACCTACAGGGAGGAGAGCAGGGGTGGACCTAAGGGAGAAGAGGAGAAGCAGGGTGACCTACAGGGAGAAGAGGAGAAGCAGGGTGACCTACAGGGAGAAGAGGAGAAGCAGGGTGACCTACAGGGAGAAGAGGAGAAGCAGGGTGACCTACGGGGAGAAGCAGGGTGAACTACAGGGAGAAGAGGAGAAGCAGGGTGACCTACAGGGAGAAGAGGAGGGGCAGGGTGACCTACAGGGAGAAGAGGAGAAGCAGGGTGAACTACAGGGAGAAGGGGAGAAGCAGGGTGAACTACAGGGAGAAGAGGGGCAGGGCAAACTATAGGGAGAAGAGGAGAAGCAGGGTGACCTACAGGGAGAAGAGGAGAAGCAGGGTGACCTACAGGGAGAAGAGGAGGGGCAGGGAGAAGGGGAGAAGCAGGGTGACCTACAGGGAGAAGAGGAGAAGCAGGGTGACCTACAGGGAGAAGAGGAGGGGCAGGGTGACCTACAGGGAGAAGGGGGGCAGGGCGAATACAGGGAGAAGAGGAGAGGCAGGGTGACCTACAGGGAGAAGAGGAGAAGCAGGGTGACCTACAGGGAGAAGCAGGGTGACCTAAAGGGAGAAGAGGAGAAGCAGGGTGACCTACAGGGAGAAGAGGAGAAGCAGGGTGACCTACAGGGAGAAGAGGAGAAGCAGGGTGAACTACAGGGAGAAGAGGAGAAGCAGGGTGACCTACAGGGAGAAGAGAAGAGGCAGGGTGACCTACAGGGAGAAGAGGAGAAGCATGGGGTGACCTACAGGGAGAAGCAGGCGTAGACCTACAGGGAGAAGAGGAGAAGCAGGGTGACCTACAGGGAGAAGAGGAGAAGCAGGGTGAACTACAGGGAGAAGAGGAGAAGCAGGGTGACCTACAGGGAGGAGAGGAGAAGCAGGGTGAACTACAGGGAGAAGAGAAGAGGCAGGGTGACCTACAGGGAGAAGAGGAGGGGCAGGGTGACCTACAGGGAGAAGAGGAGGGGTTCACATCAACAACAATAACTCACAAGAGTATGTGGTTTGTTGGTGTGGCAATTCCCACCTGCTCCATTAGTTGTCATGGATATCGGGTCCCCCCATCTGGAAACCTGCCTGACTAGCCGGTGTCTGTATACTGCCTCGCTACTGTATATAGCCTCTACTGTATATAGCCTCGCTACTGTATATAGCCTGTCTACTGTATATAGCCTGTCTACTGTATATAGCCTGTCTACTGTATATAGCCTGTCTACTGTATATAGCCCCGCTACTGTATATAGCCCCTCTACTGTATATAGCCCCGCTACTGTATATAGCCCCTCTACTGTATATAGCCCCGCTACTGTATATAGCCCCTCTACTGTATATAGCCCCTCTACTGTATATAGCCCCCCTACTGTATCTAGCCCCCCTACTGTATCTAGCCCCTCTACTGTATATAGCCCCGCTACTGTATATAGCCCCGCTACTGTATACAGCCCCTCTACTGTATATAGCCCCGCTACTGTATACTGCCCCTCTACTGTATACAGCCTCTCTACTGTATATAGCCTCGCTACTGTATATAGCCTCGCTACTGTATATAGCCTCGCTACTGTATATAGCCCCGCTACTGTATATAGCCCCTCTACTGTATATAGCCCCTCTACTGTATATAGCCCCTCTACTGTATATAGCCCCTCTACTGTATATAGCCTCGCTACTGTATATAGCCCGCTACTGTATATAGCCCCGCTACTGCATATAGCCCCTCTACTGTATATAGCCCCTCTACTGTATATAGCCCCTCTACTGTATATAGCCCCCTCTACTGTATATAGACCCTCTACTGTATATAGCCTCTACTGTTTATAGCCTCGCTACTGTATATAGCCTCGCTACTGTATATAGCCTCGCTACTGTATATAGCCTCGCTACTGTTTATAGCCTGTCTTTTTACTGTTTTATTTCTTTACCTACCTATTGTTCATGTAATAAATATGTTTGCAGTATTGGTTAGATCCTTTAAGTAAGGATTTCACTGTAAGGTCTACTACACCTGTTGTATTCATCATTTCACTGTAAGGTCTACTACACCTGTTGTATTCAGCATTTCACTGTGAGGTCTACTACACCTGTTGTATTCATCATTTCACTGTAAGGTCTACTACACCTGTTGTATTCGGCATTTCGCTGTGAGGTCTACTACACCTGTTGTATTCGGCATTCCGCTGTGAGGTCTACTACACCTGTTGTATTCGGCATTTCACTGTAAGGTCTACTACACCTGTTGTATTCAGCATTTCACTGTAAGGTCTACTACACCTGTTGTATTCAGCATTTCACTGTAAGGTCTACTACACCTGTTGTATTCAGCATTTCACTGTAAGGTCTACTACACCTGTTGTATTCTGCATTTCACTGTAAGGTCTACTACACCTGTTGTATTCAGCATTTCACTGTAAGGTCTACTACACCTGTTGTATTCTGCATTTCACTGTGAGGTCTACTACACCTGTTGTATTCTGCATTTCACTGTGAGGTCTACTACACCTGTTGTATTCTGCATTACACTGTGAGGTCTACTACACCTGTTGTATTCTGCATTTCACTGTGAGGTCTACTACACCTGTTGTATTCAGCATTTCATAGTGAGGACTACTACACCTGTTGTATTCAGCATTTCACTGTAAGGTCTACTACACCTGTTGTATTCTGCATTTCACTGTAAGGTCTACTACACCTGTTGTATTCAGCATTTCACTGTAAGGTCTACTACACCTGTTGTATTCTGCATTTCACTGTGAGGTCTACTACACCTGTTGTATTCTGCATTTCACTGTGAGGTCTACTAACACCTGTTGTATTCCTGCATTTCACTGTGAGGTCTACTACACCTGTTGTATTCTGCATTTCACTGTGAGGTCTACTACACCTGTTGTATTCTGCATTTCACTGTGAGGTCTACTACACCTGTTGTATTCTGCATTTCACTGTGAGGTCTACTACACCTGTTGTATTCTGCATTTCACTGTGAGGTCTACTACACCTGTTGTATTCTGCATTTCACTGTGAGGTCTACTACACCTGTTGTATTCTGCATTTCACTGTAGAGGTCTACTACACCTGTTGTATTCAGCATTTCACTGTGAGGTCTACTACACCTGTTGTATTCAGCATTTCACTGTGAGGTCTACTACACCTGTTGTATTCAGCATTTCACTGTGAGGTCTACTACACCTGTTGTATCCAGCATTTCACTGTGAGGTCTACTACACCTGTTGTATTCAGCAGCACGTGGCAAATATACTTTGATTTGATACCTCTTAATGCTAGATTCTGATCACAGCTCTGCGCATGTTATTCTACGCACGTATTCGTTTTTCTAACGTAGCTGATCCTCATACCCCCCCCCCTTCATGTTTAACTCTTAACTCACCCTCTCCTGAACCACGATGATGTAGCAACGTCTCTGCGTCGTATTTCCGATCAGCTGAAATAAAATAAAAACCCTGCTGGTGATTTTACGGAACATTCTGGAACAAACATGTAGCCTGTTATTTTTGAAGGCTTACAACCGGTCTGTCTGCGCCCACGGGATATTGCAGTTGCACAAGCAGGACGCAGCTCTTTACACTTTGGAGATAAAACTGTCAGTGTTTTGTGTGATGTAGGTTCATCTTTATAATTGTTGTCATATTGTAGTTCCTGGGACGAAAGAAGAACAGCACTTTACTTGCCTTGTCTGCTTCCTGCGCAGCCTAGCCAGTGTTTGCAACATTCAGTCGCTAATTAGACAACATGTCTGCGTCTTGCTGCGTTCCACCTCCGGGAAACCGAATGTTTTCGGCAGCTGAGCGTGTATCCGAATAGGTGAAAAGTCTGACAATGGGCAAGTTCCTTTTGCATCGCCCATCGCCATAGTAATGCAGTGGTGTAAAGTACTTATTAAGTAAAAAAAAATACTTTTTATTTTTTTGGGGGGGGGTTTCTGTACTTTACTTGATTTTGCCGACTTTTATTTTTACTTCACCTCATTCCTAAAGAAAATAATGTACTTTTTACCCCGTACATTTTCCCTGACACAAACATCTCTAGACTGCCTGCCTGTTTGTGTCGTGCTTATGTTTACCATACTGACAACAAAGTTTTACAAACAAGTCAACAACGTATTTTGTGTAAAACGTAAATAGCTACACGCAGCCCTCCTGAAGAGAAATAACATTAAAAATCACGTGTATTATGCTGACAGAGGCATCGAATACAGTAGTTAGAACCAGAAGTGGGCATTCAGCACA
Organism: Oncorhynchus masou masou; assembly: GCF_036934945.1. Classification (NCBI taxonomy): domain Eukaryota; kingdom Metazoa; phylum Chordata; class Actinopteri; order Salmoniformes; family Salmonidae; genus Oncorhynchus; species Oncorhynchus masou. The sequence continues at coordinate 42,582 of NW_027009302.1, read as the reverse complement.
GCAGCTACGTAGGCATGTAGGAGTACTGTAGTGCATGTAGGAGTACTGTAGTGCATGTAGGAGTACTGTAGTGCATGTAGGGAGTACTGTAGTGCATGTAGGAGTACTGTAGTGCATGTAGGAGTACTGTAGTGCATGTAGGAGTACTGTAGTGCATGTAGGAGTACTGTAGTGCATGTAGGAGTACTGTAGTGCATGTAGGAGTACTGTAGTGCATGTAGGAGTACTGTAGTGCATGTAGGAGTACTGTAGTGCATGTAGGAGTACTGTAGTGCATGTAGGAGTACTGTAGTGCATGTAGGAGTACTGTAGTGCATGTAGGAGTACTGTAGTGCATGTAGGAGTACTGTAGGTGGCAAGTGCTGTAGTGCATGTGGGAGTACTGTAAGTGCATGTGGGAGTACTGTAAGTGCATGTGGGGAGTACTGTAAGTGCATGTAGGAGTACTGTAAGTGCATGTAGGAGTACTGTAGTGCAGCTAATAGGAGTACTGTAAGTGCATGTAGGAGTACTGTAGTTCATGTGGTGCTTAGAGATGCACAGTGCCTGTGGGAGTACTGTAGTGCATGCAGGAATTACTGTGGTTCATGTAGTGCCTGTAGGAGTACTATAGTGCAGCTGCATGTAGGAGTACTGTGGTTCATTCTGTAGTGCCCTGTGGGAGTACTGCTGGTGCCTGTGGGGTATACTGTAGTGCCTGTAGGAGTACTGTAGTGCATGTAGGAGTACTGCCTTAGTGCCTGTAGGAGTACTGTAGTGCATGTGGGAGTACTGTAGTGCCTGTGGGAGTACTGTGGTGCCTGTAGGAGTGCTGTAGTGCCTGTGGGAGTACTGTAGTGCATGTGGAGTACTGTAGTGCCTGTGGAGTACTGTGTACTGTTCTGTGAATTGGTGCCTGTAGGAGTACTCTAGTGCCTGTAGGAGTGCTGTAGTGCCTGTAGGAGTACTGTAGTGCCTGTGGGAGTACTGTAAGTGCCTGTGGGAGTACTGTAGTGCCTGTGGGAGTACTGTAGTGCCTGTGGGAGTGCTGTAGTGCCTGTGAGGTACTGTAGTGCCTGTAGGCTGGTGCATGAGTGCCTGTGCATGGAAGTGCTGTGGTGCCCGTGGGAGTACTGTAGTGCCTGTAGGAGTACTGTAGTGCCTGTAGGGGTACTGTAGTGCCTGTGGGAGTAGTGTAGTGCCTGTAGGAGTACTGTAGTGCCTGTACGGGTACTGTAGTGCCTGTCAGGAGTACTGTGGTGCCTGTGCAGTACTGTGGGGTGCTGTGGTACGAGTACTGTAGTGCTATGTACGAGTACTGTAGTGCCTGTAGAGATTACTGGGAATTACTGTAGTGCCTGTAGGTGCACCTTGGTGTAAAGAGTGCTGTAGTGCCTGTGGGAGTACTGTAGTGTTCATGTAGTGCCTGTAGGAGTACTGTAGTGCCTGTAGGAGTACTGTAAGGGGCATGTAGTGAGTACTGTTAGTGCCTGTAGGAGTATTGCCTGTGGGAGTTCATGTAAGTGCCTGTAGGAGTACTGTAGTGCCTGTATTGCTGGAGTACTGTAGTGCCTGTAGGAGTACTGTAGTGCCTGTGTAGGAGTACTGTAGTGCCTATAAGAGAGTACTGTAGTGCCTGTAGGGTAGTGTAGTGCCTGTAGGGTACTGTACTGTAGTGCCTGTAGAAGTGCTGTAGTGCCTGTAGGGTACTGTAGTGCTGTAGGATAGTGTAGTGCCTGTAGGAGTACTGTAGTGCCTGTGGGAGTACTGTGGGAGTACTGTAGTGCCTGTAGGGTACTGTAGTGCCTGTGGGAGTACTGTAGTGCATGCTGGTGCTGTAATTGCATGTAGGAGTACTGTAGTGCATGTAGGAGTACTGTAGTGCATGTAGGAGTGCTGTAGTGCATGTAAGTACTGTAGTGCATGTAGGAGTGAGTACTGTAGTGCATGTAGGGAGTACTGTAGTGCCTGTAGGGTACTGTAGTGCCTGTAGAGATTACTGTAGTGCATGTAGGAGTACTGTAGTGCATGTAGGAGTACTGTAGTGCATGTAGGAGTACTGTAGTGCATGTGGGAGTGCTGTAGTGCATGTAGGAGTACTGTAGTGCATGTGGGATTACTGTAGTGCCTGTAGGATACTGTAGTCATGTAGGAGTACTGTAGTGCATGTAGGAGTAGTGTAGTGCATGTAGGAGTACTGTAAGTGCATGTGGATGTACTGTAAGTGCATGTAGGGTACTGTAAGTGCATAATAGGGTACTGTAGTGCATGTGCTGGAGTGCCTGTAAGTGCATGTAGGAGTACTGTAGTTCATGTAGTGCATGTAGGAGTACTGTAGTGCCTGTGAGGAGTACTGTAGTGCATGCAGGAGTACTGTAGTTCATGTAGTGCCTGGGAGTGCTGTAGTGCCTGTGGGAGTATGGTGCCTGTAGTTCTGTGGTGCCTGTAGGGTGCTGTGAGTACCTGTAGGTGCTGTATGCCTGTGGGAATTGCTGTGTAGTGCCTGCAGGAGTACTGTGGTGCCTGTAGGAGTACTGTAGTGCATGTAGGGAGTAGTCTGTAGTGCCTGTAGGAGTACTGTGGTGCCTGTGGGAGTACTGTAGTGCCTGTAGGAGTACGGTAGTGCATGTAGGAGTACTGTAGTGCCTGTGGGAGTACTGTAGAGTTCCTGTAGAAGTGCCTGTAGGAGTACTGTAGTGCCTGTAGGAGTACTGTAGTGCATGTAGGAGTACTGTAGTGCCTGTAGGAGTACTGTAGTGCCTGTAGGAGTACTGTGGTGCCTGTGGGAGTACTGTAGTGCCTGTGGGAGTACTGTAGTGCCTGTAGGAGTACTGTAGTGCCTGTGGGAGTACTGTAGTGCCTGTGGATTACTGTAGTGCCTGTAGGAGTACTGTAGTGCCTGTAGGAGTACTGTAGTGCCTGTAGGAGCACTGTAGTGCCTGTGGGAGTACTGTAGTGCCTGTAGGAGTACTGTAGTGCCTGTAGGCACTGTAGTGCCTGTGGGAGTACTGTAGTGCCTGTAGGAGTACTGTAGTGCCTGCAATGGGAGTACTGTAGTGCCTGTGTACTGTAGTGTAGTGGGAGTACTGTAGTGCCTGTGGGAGTACTGTAGTGCCTGTGGGAGTACTGTAGTGCCTGTCCCAGGTACTGTAGTACTGTAGTGGGAGTACTGTAGTGCCTGTAGGAGTACTGTAGTGCCTGTGGGAGTACTGTAGTGCCTGTACGGGTGCTGTGGGAGTGCCTGTGGGTACTGTAGTGCCTGTGGGAGTACTGTGGTGCCTGGGAGTACTGTAGTGCATGTAGGAGTACTGTAGTTCATGTAGTGCCTGTAGGAGTACTGTAGTGCCTGTAGGAGTACTGTAGTGCATGTAGGAGTACTGTAGTGCCTGTAGGAGTACTGTAGTTCATGTAGTGCCTGTAGGAGTACTGTAGTGCCTGTAGGAGTACTGTAGTGCCTGTAGGAGTACTGTAGTGCCTGTAGGAGTACTGTAGTGCCTGTAGGAGTACTGTAGTGCCTGTAGGAGTACTGTAGTGCCTGTAGGAGTACTGTAGTGCCTGTAGGAGTACTGTAGTGCCTGTAGGAGTACTGTAGTGCCTGTAGGAGTACTGTAGTGCCTGTAGGAGTACTGTAGTGCCTGTGGGAGTACTGTAGTGCATGTAGGAGTACTGTAGTGCATGTGGGAGTACTGTAGTGCCTGTAGGAGTACTGTAGTGCCTGTAGGAGTACTGTAGGAGCCTGTGGGATTACTGTAGTGCCTGTGGGAGTACTGTAGTGCCTGTAGGAGTACTGTAGTGCCTGTAGGAGTACTGTAGTTCATGTAGTGCCTGTAGGAGTGCTGTAGTGCCTGTAGGAGTGCTGTAGTGCCTGTAGGAGTACTGTAGTGCCTGTAGGAGTACTGTAGTGCCTGTAGGAGTACTGTAGTGCCTGTAGGAGTACTGTAGTGCCTGTAGGAGTACTGTAGTGCCTGTAGGAGTACTGTAGTGCCTGTAGGAGTACTGTAGTGCCTGTAGGAGTACTGTAGTGCCTGTAGGAGTACTGTGTGCATGTAGGAGTAGTGCCTGTAGGGAGTACTGTAGTGCCTGTAGGAGTACTGTGGGAGCGCCTGTAGGAGCACTGTAGTGCCTGTAGGAGTACTGTGCCTGTAGGAGTACTGTAGTGCCTGTAGGAGTACTGTAGTGCCTGTAGGAGTGCTGTAGTGCCTGTAGGAGTGCTGTAGTGCCTGTAGGAGTACTGTGGTGCCTGTAGGAGTACTGTAGTGCCTGTAGGAGTACTGTAGTGCCTGTAGGAGACTGTAGTGCCTGTAGGAGTACTGTAGTGCCTGTAGGAGTACTACTGTAGTGCCTGTAGGAGCACTGTAGTGCATGTAGGAGTACTGTAGTGCCTGTAGGAGTACTGTAGTGCCTGTAGGAGCACTCTAGTGCCTGTAGGAGTACTGTAGTGCCTGTATGCTGTGGGAGTACTGTAGTGCCTGTAGGAGTACTGTAGTGCCTGTGGGAGTACTGTAGTGCCTGTAGGAGCTACTGTAGTGCCTGTAGGAGTACTGTAGTGCCTGTAGGAGTACTGTAGTGCCTGTAGGAGTACTCTAGGTGCCTGTAGGAGTACTGTAGTGCCTGTAGGAGTACTGTAGTGCCTGTAGGAGTACTGTAGAGTGCCTGTAGGAGTACTGTAGTGCCTGTAGGAGTACTGTAGTGCATGTAGGAGTACTGTAGTGCCTGTAGGAGTACTGTAGTACTGTAGGAGTACTGTAGTGCCTGTAGGAGTGCTGTAGTTCACTGGTGTTATTTCACCAGTAATGAAATCATAATCCTGATATACATCAAATAGTGAAACTATAGTAGTGCTGTCAATGTGACCTCAGGCTGACCTCTCCTCCTCTCCTCTCCTCTCCTCCTCTACCTCTCCTCTACCTCTCCTCTTCTCTCCTCTCACCCTCCCTCTCTCCACTCTCCTCTCACTCTCCCTCTACTCTCCTCTCCTTCTCCTCTCCTTCTCCTCTCCCTCTTCTCCCTCCTTCTCCCTCTCCTCTCCTCTCCTTCTCCTCTCCCTTTCCTCTCCTCTCCTGCAGAGATCGCCCGACGTGGCAGCTAAAAATGACCCTGGGAATGATCTGGACCATAATCCTTCGCCATCCAGGACATCTCTGTGGAAGGTACCAGGATGTAGATGTCCTCCTCTGACTTCCTCTTGTTTATAACACATTATAAAGGCTTATTCATGCTTACAACATGTTATAACGCATTATATCCACATGGGTGCAATCCACAGGGGTACTTGGCCTGTCCACAGGGGTACTTGGCCTGTCCACAGGGGTACTTGGCCTGTCCACAGGGGTACTTGGCCTGTCCACAGGAGTACTTGGCCTGTCCACAGGGGTACTTGGCCTGTCCACAGGGCATTTTGAAAAGACTCATGAGGCAATAGGCCTACTGGTAAATGGCGAAGAGTGGGTACTTCGGTGGTACCTTGGGCAGAGTAAAATGGATTGGGGTTACAGTAGGCAGCTCAAATTTACATTCAAATTGAATTAGTAAGTATCAGATGCATTTTGTATTGTTGGCTTTGCATGTATACTAAAACATAAGTTATACAAGTACTAGAATATAACATGATAGATTAATATATACTGTAGTAATATACCATATAACATGATAGATTAATATATACCGTAGTAATATACCATATAACATGATAGATTAATATATACCGTAGTAATATACCATATAACATGATAGATTACATACCGTAGTAATATACCATATAACATGATAGATTAATATATACCATAGTAATATACCATATAACATGATAGATTAATACATAATGTCATAATATATACCGTAGTAATATACCATATAACATGAAAGATGAATATATACTGTAGTAATATACCATATAACATGATAGATGAATATATACCGTAGTAATATACCATATAACATTAAAGATGAATATATACTGTAGTAATATACCATATAACATGATAGATGAATATATACCGTAGTAATATACCATATAACATTAAAGATGAATATATACCATATATACCATATAACATGATAGATGAATATATACTGTGTAATATACCATATAACATGATAGATGAATATATACCAGTAATATACCATATATCATTAAAGATGAATATATACTGTAGTAATATACCATATAACATGATAGATGAATATATGCCGTAGTAATATACCATATAACATGATAGGTGAATATTAGGTAATTCTATAACATGATAGATGAATATATAAATCAGTTATACCATATAACATGAGGACATTAGCATTCTTATTGATTATTATTAACCCATTATTATTATTCATTATTATTATTCATCATTATTATTATTATTCATTATTATCAATCATTATTAATCATTATTTGTCATTATTATTATTATTCATTATTATTCATCATTATTCATCATTATTATTAATCATTATTCGTCATTATTATTATTCATTATTATTATTCATTATTATGAATCATTATTATCATTATTCGTCATTATTATTCATTATTAATATGATTCATTATTCATCATTATTAATGATTGTTGTTATTATTATTATTATTATCATTATTCAACATTATTATTCATTATTAATATTAATCATTTCATCATTATTATTGATTGTTGTTATTATTATTTATGATTATTATTCATTATTGTTATTATTATTGTATTTATTATTGTTATTATTATTCCTTGATATAAAGACATGAGAACTTGAGATATTTCAGATATGAATGCCCCCCGTCTCGTTTTAGATCCCCTACAGCCTCTCCTTTTAAAAACCCCTACAGCCTCTCCTTTTAAAACCCCCTACAGCCTCTCCTTTTAAAACCCTACAGCCTCTCCTTTTAAAACCCCCCTACAGCCTCTCCTTTTAAAAACCCCTACAGCCTCTCCTTTTAAAACCCCACAGCCTCTCCTTTTAAAAACCCCTACAGCCTCTCTTTTAAAACCCCCCTACAGCCTCTCCTTTTAAAACCCCCTACAGCCTCTCCTTTTAAAACCCCTACAGCCTCTCTCTCTTTAAAACCCCCTACAGCCTCTCCTTTTAAAAACCCCTACAGCCTCTCCTTTTAAAACCCCCTACAGCCTCTCCTTTTAAAACCCCCTACAGCCTCTCCTTTTAAAACCCCCTACAGCCTCTCCTTTTAAAACCCCCTACAGCCTCTCCTTTTAAAAACCCCTACAGCTCTCTCCTTTTTAAAACCCCCTACAGCCTCTCCTTTTAAAAACCCCTACAGCCTCTCCTTTTTAAAACCCCCTACAGCCTCTCCTTTTAAAAACCCTACAGCCTCTCCTTTTAAAAACCCCTACAGCCTCTCCTTTTAAAACCCCCTACAGCCTCTCCTTTTAAAACCCCCTACAGCCTCTCCTTTTAAAACCCCTACAGCCTCTCCTTTTAAAAACCCCTACAGCCTCTCCTTTTAAAAACCCCCTACAGCCTCTCCCTTTTAAAACCCCTACAGCCTCTCCTTTTAAAACCCCCTACAGCCTCTCCTTTTAAAAACCCCTACAGCCTCTCCTTTTAAAACCCCCTACAGCCTCTCCTTTTTAAAACCCCTACAGCCTCTCCTTTTAAAACCCCTACAGCCTCTCTTCTTTAAAAACCCCCTACAGCCTCTCCTTTTAAAAACCCCCCTACAGCCTCTCTCTTTAAAAACCCCTACAGCCTCTCCTTTTAAAACCCCCCTACAGCCTCTCCTTTTTAAAACCCCTACAGCTCTCCTTTTAAAACCCCTACAGTCTCTCCTTTTAAAACCCCTACAGCCCTCCCTTTTAAAACCCCCCTACAGCCTCTCCTTTTTAAAACCCCCTACAGCCTCTCCTTTTAAAACCCCCTACAGCCTCTCCTTTTAAAAACCCCCTACAGCCTCTCCTTTTAAAAACCCCTACAGCCTCTCCTTTTACAAAAAAACCCCCCTACAGCCTCTCCTTTTAAAACCCCCTACAGCCTCTCCTTTTAAAACCCCTACAGCCTCTCCTTTAAAAACCCCTACAGCCTCTCCTTTTAAAAACCCCCTACAGCCTCTCCTTTAAAAACCCCCTACAGCCTCTCTTTTAAAACCCCCTACAGCCTCTCCTTTAAAACCCACAGCCTCTCTCTTTAAAAACCCCCTACAGCCTCTCCTTTTAAAAACCCCTCTTTTCACCCCCTCTCTCTCTTTAAAACCCCTACAGCCTCTCCTTTTAAAACCCCCCCACAGCCTCTCCTTTTAAAGCCCCCCTACAGCCCCTCTCCTTTTAAAACCCCCTACAGTCTCTCCTTTTAAAACCCCCCTACAGCCTCTCCTTTTAAAACCCCTACAGCCTCTCCTTTTTAAAACCCCCTACAGCCTCTCCTTTTAAAACCCCCTACAGCCTCCCTTTTAAAACCCCCTACAGCCTCTCCTTTTAAAACCCCCTACAGCCTCTCCTTTTAAAACCCCTACAGCCTCTCCTCTTTAAAACCCCTACAGCCTCTCCTTTTAAAACCCCTACAGCTCTCTCTTTTAAAAACCCCTACAGGCCTCTCCTTTTAAAACCCCTACAGCCTCTCCTTTTAAAACCCCCTACAGCCTCTCCTTTTAAAACCCCCTACAGTCTCTCCTTTTAAAACCCCTACAGCCTCTCCTTTTAAAACCCCCTACAGCCTCTCCTTTTAAAAACCCCCTACAGCCTCTCCTTTTAAAACCCCTACAGCCTCTCCTTTTAAAAACCCCTACAGCCTCTCTTTAAAAACCCCTACAGCCTCTCCTTTTAAAACCCCCTACAGCCTCTCCTTTTAAAAACCCCCTACAGCCTCTCCTTTTAAAACCCCTACAGCCTCTCCTTTTAAAAACCTACAGCCTCTCCTTTTTAAAACCCCTACAGCCTCTCCTTTTTAAAACCCCCTACAGCCTCTCCTTTAAAAACCCCCTACAGCCTCTCCTTTTTAAAACCCCTACAGCCTCTCTTTTTAAAACCCCTACAGCCTCTCCTTTTAAAAACCCCTACAGCCCTCTCTCTTTAAAACCCCCTACAGCCTCTCCTTTAAAACCCCCTACAGCCTCTCCTTTTAAAACCCCTACAGCCTCTCCTTTTAAAACCCCCTACAGTCTCTCCTTTAAAAACCCCTACAGCCTCTCCTTTTAAAACCCCCTACAGCCTCTCCTTTTAAAACCCCCTACAGCCTCTCCTTTTTTAAAACCCTACAGCCTCTCCTTTTAAAAACCCCTACAGCCTCTCCTTTTTAAAACCCCCTACAGCCTCTCCTTTTAAAACCCCCTACAGCCTCTCCTTTTAAAACCCCTACAGCCTCTTCTCTTTAAAACCCCCTACAGCCTCTCCTTTTAAAAACCCCCTACAGCCTCTCTCTTTTAAAACCCCCTACAGCCTCTCCTTTTAAAAAAACCCCCTACAGCTCTCCTTTTAAAACCCCCCTACAGCCTCTCCTTTTAAAAAACCCCCTACAGCCTCTCCTTTAAAACCCCCTACAGCCTCTCCTTTTTAAAACCCCTACAGCCTCTCCTTTTAAAACCCCCCTACAGCCTCTCCTTTTAAAACCCCTACAGCCTCTCCTTTTAAAACCCCCTACAGCCTCTCCCTTTAAAAAACCCCCTACAGCCTCTCCTTTTAAAACCCCCTACAGCCTCTCCTTTTAAAAACCCCTACAGCCTCTCCTTTTAAACCCCCCTACAGCCTCTCCCTTTAAAAACCCCCTACAGCCTTCCTTTTAAAACCCCCTACAGCCTCTCCTTTTAAAACCCCCTACAGCCTCTCCTTTTTAAAAACCCCTACAGCCTCTCTCTCTTTAAAACCCCCCACAGCCTCTCCTTTTAAAAACCCCTACAGCTCTCTCTTTAAAACCCCCTACAGCCTCTCCTTTTAAAACCCCCTACAGCCTCTCCTTTTAAAACCCCCTACAGCCCTCTCCTTTTAAAACCCCCTACAGTCTCTCCTTTTAAAACCCCTACAGCCTCTCCTTTTAAAAACCCCCTACAGCCTCTCCTTTTAAAACCCCCTACACCCTCTCTTTAAAAACCCCCTACAGCCTCTCCTTTTAAAAACCCCTACAGCTCTCCTTTTAAAAACCCCTACAGCCTCTCCTTTTAAAACCCCCCTACAGCCTCTCCTTTTAAAACCCCCTACAGCCTCTCCTTTTAAAACCCCTACAGCCTCTCCTTTTAAAAACCCCTACAGCCTCCTTTTAAAACCCCCTACAGCCTCTCCCTTTTAAAACCCCTTACAGCCTCTCCTTTTAAAACCCCTACAGCCTCTCTCTCTTTAAAACCCCCTACAGCCTCTCCTTTTAAAAACCCCTACAGCCTCTCTCTTTAAAAACCCCCTACAGCCTCTCCTTTTAAAACCCCCTACAGCCTCTCCTTTTAAAACCCCCTACAGCCTCTCCTTTTAAAAAAAAACCCCCTACAGCCTCTCCTTTTAAAACCCCCTACAGCCTCTCCTTTTAAAAACCCCCTACAGCTCTCCTTTAAAACCCCTACAGTCTCTCCTTTTAAAACCCCTACAGCCTCTCCTTTTTAAAACCCCCCTACAGCTCTCCTTTTTTAAAACCCCCTACAGCCTCTCCTTTTAAACCCCCTACAGCCTCTCCTTTTAAAACCCCCCTACAGCCTCTCCTTTTAAAACCCCCTACAGCCTCTCCTTTTAAAACCCCTACAGCCTTTCTCTTTTTAAAAACCCCCACAGCCTCTCCTTTTAAAACCCCCTACAGCCTCTCCTTTTAAAAACCCCTACAGCCTCTCCTTTTAAAACCCCCTTAGCCTCTCTTCTTAAAACCCCTATAGCCACTCTTTTTTAAAACCCCCTACAGCCTCTCCTTTTCAAACCCCCTACAGCCTCTCCTTTTCAAACCCCCTACAGCCTCTCCTTTTAAAACCCCCCTACAGCCTCTCTCTTTGTAAAACCCCCTACAGCCTCTCCTTTTAAAACCTTTACAGCCTCTCTCTTTGTAAAAACCCCAGCAGCCTCTTTTTAAAACCCCTTACAGCCTCTCCTTTTAAAACCTACAGCCTCTCTTTTTAAAACCCCCTACAGCCTCTCCTTTTAAAAAACCCTTACAGCCTCTCTCCTTAAACCCCTTACAGCCTCTCCTTTTAAAACCCCTACAGTTTCTCCTTTAAACCCCTACAGCCTCTCCTTTAAAACCCCTACAGCCTCTCTCTCTTTAAAACCCCCTACAGCCTCTCCTTTTAAAAACCCCATAGCCTCTCTCTTTAAAACCCCTACAGCCTCTCATTTAAAACCCCACAGCCTCTCCTTTTAAAAACCCTACAGCCTCTCCCTTTTAAAACCCTTACAGCCTCTCTTTTAAAACCCCTTACAGCTCTCCTTTTAAAACCCCCTACAGCCTCTCCTTTTAAACCCCTTACAGCCTTTCCTTTTAAAACCCCTACAGCCTCTCCTTTAAAACCCCTACAGCCTCTCCTTTTAAAACCCCCTACAGCCTCTCCTTTAAACCCCTACAGCCTCTCCTTTTAAAACCCCTACAGCCTCTCTTAAAACCCCTACAGCTCTCCCTTTTAAAACCCCCTACAGCTCTCCTTTTTAAACCCTACAGCCTTTCTCTTTTTAAAAACCCCTACAACCTCTCCTTTTTAAAACCCTTTACAGCCTCTCCTTTTAAACTTTACAGCCTCTCTTTAAAACCCTTTTAGCCTCTCTTCTTAAAAACCCCTATAGCTACTCTTTTTAAAACCCCCCTACAGCCTCTCCTTTTCAAACCCCTTTACAGCCTCTCCCTTTTAAAAACCCCCTACAGCCTCTCCTTTTAAAACCCCCTACAGCCTCTCTCTTTTAAACCCCCTACAGCCTCTTCTTTAAAACCCCTTTACAGCCTCTCTCTTTGTAAAACCCCCAGCAGCCTCTCCTTTTAAAACCCCCTACAGCCTCTCCTTTTAAAAACCCTTACAGCCTTTCTCCTTAAACCCCCTACAGCCTCTCCTTTTTAAAAACTCCCTACAGCCTCTCCTTTTAAACCCTACAGCCTCTCCTTTTAAAAATTTTTACAGTTCTCCTTTTAAAAATTTTACAGCCTCTCCTTTTAAAATTTACAGCCTCTCCTTTTAAAACCCCCTACAGCCTCTCCTTTTAAAACCCCACAGCTTTCTTCTTTTAAAACCTTTACAGCCTCTCCTTTCAAAACCCCCTACAGCTTTTTTTTTAAAAACCCCTGCAGCCTCTCCTTTTAAAACCCCCTACAGCCTCTCCTTTTTAAACCCCCTACAGCCTCTCTCTTTTTAAAACCCCCTACAGCCTCTCCTTTTAAAGCCCCCTACAGCCTCTCTCCTTAAACCCCTACAGCCTCTCCTTTTTAAAATTTCTACAACCTCTCTCTTTGTAAAACCCCTACAGCCTCTCCTTTTAAAATTCCCTACAGCCTCTCCTTTTAAAACCCCCTACAGCCTCTCTCTTTTTAAAACCCCCTACAGCCTCTCTCCTTTTAAAAACTTTACAGCCTCTCTCCTTAAACCCTACAGCCTCTCCTTTTAAAACCCTTTACAGCCTCTCCTTTTAAAACCCCTACAGCCTCTCCTTTAAAACCCTACAGCCTCTCCCTTTTAAAACCCCCTACAGCCTCTCCTTTTAAAACCCCCTACCTTTTCTTTTTAAAAACCCCTGCAGCCTCTCCTTTTAAAACCCCCCTACAGCCTCTCCTTTTAAAACCCCCCTACAGCCTCTCTCTTTTTAAAACCCCCTACAGCCTCCCTTTTTAAAAACCCCCTACAGCCTTCTCCTTAAACCCCCTACAGCCTCTCCTTAAAAAGCCCTACAGCCTCTCCTTTAAAACCCCCTACAGCCTCTCCTTTTAAAACCCTTTACAGCCTGCTTTTAAAAGCCCTCACAGCTCTTCTTAAAAACCCTCTACAGCCTCTCCTTTCCAAAATTTACAGCCTCTCCTTTTCAAAACCCCTTTCACAGCCTCTCCTTTTAAAACCCCCCTACAGCTTCTCCTTTTAAAACCCCCTACAGCCTCTCTCTTTGTAAAACCCCCCTACAGCCTCCTTTAAAAACCCCCTACAGCCTCTCCTTTTAAAAACCCCTACAGCTCTCCTTTTAAAAACCCCTACAGCCTCTCCTTTTAAACCCCCCTACAGCCTCTCCTTTTAAAACCCCTATAGCCTCTCTCTTTGTAAACCCCCTACAGCCTCTCTCTTTGTAAAACCCCCTACAGCCTCTCCTTTTTAAAACCCCCCTACAGCCTCTCCTTTTAAAAACCCCCCACAGCCTCTCCTTTTAAAACCCCCTACAGCCTCTCCTTTTAAAACCCCTACAGCCTCTCCTTTACCCAAAATCCCCTACAGCCTCTCCTTTTAAAACCCCCTACAACCTTTCTCTTTTAAAAACCCCTACAGCCTCTCCTTTTAAAACCCCCTACAGCCTCTCCTTTTAAAAACCCCTACAGCCTCTCCTTTTAAAAACCCCTACAGCCTCTCTTCTTAAAACCCCTATAGCCACTCTTTTTAAAAACCCCTACAGCCTCTCCTTTTCAAACCCCCTACAGACCTCTCCTTTAAAAACCCCTACAGCCTCTCCTTTTAAAACCCCTACAGCCTCTCTCTTTGTAAAACCCCCTGCAGCCTCTCCTTTTAAAACCCCCTACAGCCTCTCCTTTTTAAAACCCCCTACAGCCTCTCTCTTTTTAAAACCCCCCTTTACAGCCTTTTTTTAAAAACCCCTACAGCCTCTCTTTAAAACCCCCTACAGCCTCTCCTTTTAAAACCCCCCTACAGCCTCTCCTTTTAAAACCCCCTACAGCCTCTCCTTTTAAAACCCCTACAGCCTCTCCTTTTAAAACCCCTACAGCCTCTCCTTTTAAAACCCCTACAGCCTTTCTCTTTTTAAAAACCCCTGCAGCCTCTCCTTTAAAACCCCTACAACCTCTCCTTTTAAAACCCCCTACAGCCTCTCTCTTTTTAAAACCCCCTACAGCCTCTCTCTTTGTAAAACCCCCTACAGCCTCTCCTTTTTTAAAAACCCCCTACAGCCTCTCCTTTTAAAAACCCTACAGCCTCTCCTTTTAAAAACCCCCCTACAGCCTCTCCTTTTAAACCCCCTACAGCCTCTCTTTTTAAAACCCCCTATAGCCTCTCTCTTTGTAAAACCCCTACAGCCTCTCTCTTTGTAAAACCCCCTAAAGCCTCTTTTTTAAAACCCCTACAGCCTCTCCTTTTAAAACCCCCACAGCCTCTCCTTTTAAAACCCCCTACAGCCTCTCCTTTTTAAAACCCCTACAGCCTCTCCTTTTAAAATCCCCTACAGCCTCTCCTTTTAAAACCCCCTACAGCCTTTCTCTTTAAAAACCCCCTACAGCCTCTCCTTTTAAAACCCCCTACAGCCTCTCCTTTTAAAAACCCCTACAACCTCTCCTTTTAAAACCCCCCTACAGCCTCTCTTCTTAAAACCCCTATAGCCACTCTTTTTAAAACCCCCTACAGCCTCTCCTTTTCAAACCCCTACAGCCTCTCCTCCTTAAACCCCCTACAGCCTCTCCTTTTAAAACCCCTACAGCCCTCTCTCTTTTTAAAACCCCCTGCAGCCTCTCCTTTTAAAACCCCCTACAGCCTCTCCTTTTAAAACCCCCACAGCCTCTCTCTTTTAAAACCCCCTACAGCCTCTCCTTTTAAAAACCCTACAGCCTCTCTCCTTAAACCCCCTACAGCCTCTCCTTTTAAAACCCCCTACAGCCTCTCCTTTTAAAACCCCTACAGCCTCTCCTTTTAAAAACCCCTACAGCCTCTCCTTTTAAAACCCCCTACAGCCTCTCCTTTTAAAACCCCCTACAGCCTTTCTCTTTTTAAAACCCCCCTGCAGCCTCTCCTTTAAAACCCCCTACAGCCTCTCCTTTTAAAACCCCCTACAGCCTCTCTCTTTTTAAAACCCCCTACAGCCTCTCCTTTTAAAAACCCCCCTACAGCCTCTCTCCTTAAACCCCCCTACAGCCTCTCCTTTTTAAACCCCTACAGCCTCTCTCTTTGTAAAAAAACCCCCTGCAGCCTCTCCTTTTAAAACCCCCTACAGCCTCTCCTTTTAAAAACCCCCTACAGCCTCTCTCTTTTAAAACCCCCTACAGCCTCTCTCCTTTTTAAGGGGGTCCTGTGTGGCTCAGTCGGTAGAGCACGGCCGCTTGTAACGCCAAGCGTCGTGGGTTCGATTCCCGCTGGGACCACCCATATGTTAAAGTAGTGGCCCCAGCCGACTTGTAATTAAGCTTTGGACAAAAGCGTCTGCTAAATGGGATATATTATTATTATTTATTATTATATATATTATTAAAAACCCCTACAGCCTCTCCTTAAACCCCCTACAGCCTCTCCTTTTTAAAACCCCCTACAGCCTCTCCTTTTAAAACCCCCTACAGCCTCTCCTTTTAAAACCCCCCTACAGCCTCTCTTTTTAAAACCCCCTACAGCCTCTCCTTTTAAAAACCCCCTACAGCCTTTCTCTTTTTAAAAACCCCTGCAGCCTCTCCTTTTTAAAACCCCCTGCAGCCTCTCCTTTTAAAACCCCCCTACAGCCTCTCTCTTTAAAACCCCCTACAGCCTCTCCTTTTAAAAACCCCTACAGCCTCTCTCCTTAAACCCCCTACAGCCTCTCCTTTTAAAACCCCCTACAGCCTCTCCTTTTAAAACCCCCTACAGCCTCTCCTTTTTAAAACCCCCCTACAGCCTCTCCCTTTTAAAACCCCCTACAGCCTCTCCTTTTAAAACCCCCTACAGCCTCTCCTTTTCAAAACCCCCTACAGCCTCTCCTTTTCAAACCCCCCTACAGCCTCTCCTTTTAAAACCCCTACAGCCTCTCCTTTTAAAACCCCCTACAGCCTCTCCTTTTAAAAACCCCTACAGCCTCTCCTTTAAAAAACCCCTACAGCCTCTCCTTTTCAAAACCCCTACAGCCTCTCCTTTTAAAACCCCCTACAGCTTCTCCTTTTAAAACCCCCTACAGCCTCTCCTTTTAAAAAAACCCCTACAGCCTCTCCTTTTAAAACCCCCTACAGCCTCTCCTTTTAAAACCCCCTACAGCCTCTCCTTTTAAAAAACCCCCTACAGCCTCTCCCTTTTAAACCCCCTACAGCCTCTCCCTTAAAAACCCCCTATAGCCTCTCTCTTTGTAAAACCCCCACAGCCTCTCTCTTTGTAAAACCCTACAGCCTCTCCTTTTAAAACCCCCTACAGCCTCTCCTTTTAAAACCCCCTACAGCCTCTCTTTTAAAACCCCTACAGCCTCTCCTTTTAAAACCCCTACAGCCTCTCCTTTTAAAACCCCCTACAGCCTCTCCTTTTAAAACCCCCTACAGCCTTTCTCTTTTTAAAACCCCCTACAGCCTCTACTTTTAAAAACCCCCTACAGCCCTCTCCTTTTAAAAACCCCTACAGCCTCTCCTTTTAAAAACCCCCTACAGCCTCTCTTCTAAAAACCCCTATAGCCACTCTTTTTAAAACCCCCTACAGCCTCTCCTTTTAAAAACCCCTACAGCCTCTCCTTTTAAAAAACCCCCTACAGCCCCTCTCTTTGTAAAAAACCCCCTACAGCCTCTCCTTTTAAAACCCCCTACAGCCTCTCTCTTTGTAAAACCCCCTGCAGCCTCTCCTTTTAAAACCCCCTACAGCCTCTCCTTTTAAAACCCCCTACAGCCTCTCCTTTTAAAACCCCCTACAGCCTCTCTCTTTTTAAAACCCCCTACAGCCTCTCCTTTTAAAAACCCTACAGCCTCTCCTTTTTAAAACCCCTACAGCCTTTCCTTTTAAAACCCCCCTACAGCCTCTCCTTTTAAAACCCCCTACAGCCTCTCCTTTTCAAAACCCCTACAGCCTCTCCTTTCAAAACCCCCTACAGCCTCTCCTTTTAAAAAACCCCCTACAGCCTCTCCTTTTAAAACCCCTACAGCCTCTCCTTTAAAAACCCCCTACAGCCTCTCCTTTTAAAACCCCCCTACAGCCTCTCCCTTTTAAAAACCCCTACAGCCTCTCCTTTTAAAAACCCCTACAGCCTCTCCTTTTCAAAACCCCTACAGCCTCTCCTTTTCAAAAACCCCTACAGCCTCTCCTTTTAAAACCCCCTACAGCTTCTCCTTTTAAAAACCCCTACAGCCTCTCTCTTTGTAAAACCCCCTACAGCCTCTCTCTTTGTAAACCCCCCTACAGCCTCTCCCTTTTAAAAACCCCCTACAGCCTCTCCTTTTAAAAACCCCTACAGCCTCTCCTTTTAAAACCCCCTACAGCCTCTCCCTTTTAAACCCCTACAGCCTCTCCTTTTAAAAACCCCCTACACAGCCTCTCCTTTTAAAACCCCTTTTAGCCTCTCTCTTTGTAAAACCCCCTACAGCCTCTCTTTGTAAAACCCCCTACAGCCTCTCCTTTTAAAACCCCTACAGCCTCTCCTTTTAAAACCCCCTACAGCCTCTCCTTTTAAAACCCCCTACAGCCTCTCCTTTTAAAACCCCTACAGCCTCTCCTTTTAAAACCCCCTACAGCCTCTCCTTTTAAAACCCCCCTACAGCCTGTCTCTTTTTAAAAACCCCTACAGCCTCTCCTTTTAAAACCCCCTACAGCCTCTCCTTTTAAAAACCCCCTACAGCCTCTCCTTTTAAAAACCCCTACAGCCTCTCTTCTTAAAACCCCTATAGCTCTCTTTTAAAACCCCCTACAGCCTCTCCTTTTCAAACCCCCTACAGCCTCTCCTTTTAAAAACCCCTACAGCCTCTCCTTTTAAAACCCCCCTACAGCCTCTCTCTTTGTAAAACCCCCTACAGCCTCTCCTTTTTAAAACCCCCTACAGCCTCTCCTTTTAAAACCCCCTACAGCCTCTCTCTTTGTAAAACCCCCTGCAGCCTCTCCTTTTTAAAACCCCCTACAGCCTCTCCTTTTAAAACCCCCTACAGCCTGTCTCTTTTTAAAAACCCCTACAGCCTCTCCTTTTAAAACCCCCTACAGCCTCTCCTTTTAAAAACCCCTACAGCCTCTCCTTTTAAAAACCCCTACAGCCTCTCTTCTTAAAACCCCTATAGCCTCTCTTTTTAAAACCCCCTACAGCCTCTCCTTTTCAAACCCCCTACAGCCTCTCCTTTTAAAAACCCCTACAGCCTCTCCTTTTAAAACCCCCTACAGCCTCTCTCTTTGTAAAACCCCCTGCAGCCTCTCCTTTTAAAACCCCCTACAGCCTCTCCTTTTAAAACCCCCTACAGCCTGTCTCTTTTTAAAAACCCCTACAGCCTCTCCTTTAAAAACCCCCTACAGCCTCTCCTTTTAAAAACCCCTACAGCCTCTCCTTTTAAAAACCCCTACAGCCTCTCTTCTTAAAACCCTATAGCCTCTTTTTAAAACCCCTACAGCCTCTCCTTTTCAAACCCCCCTACAGCCTCTCCTTTTAAAAACCCCTACAGCCTCTCCTTTTAAAACCCCCTACAGCCTCTCTCTTTGTAAAACCCCCTACAGCCTCTCCTTTTTAAAACCCCCTACAGCCTCTCCTTTTAAAACCCCCTACAGCCTCTCTCTTTGTAAAACCCCCTGCAGCCTCTCTCCTTTTAAAACCCCCTACAGCCTCTCCTTTTAAAACCCCCTACAACCTCTCTCTTTTTAAAACCCCCTACAGCCTCTCCTTTTAAAAACCCCTACAGCCTCTCTCCTTAAACCCCTACAGCCTCTCCTTTTAAAACCCCCTACAGCCTCTCCTTTTAAAACCCCCTACAGCCTCTCCTTTTAAAACCCCCTACAGCCTCTCCTTTTCAAAACCCCTACAGCCTCTCCTTTTCAAAACCCCTACAGCCTCTCCTTTTAAACCCCCTACAGCCTCTCCTTTTAAAACCCCCTA
The DNA here is from genome assembly GCF_036934945.1 of Oncorhynchus masou masou. Classification (NCBI taxonomy): domain Eukaryota; kingdom Metazoa; phylum Chordata; class Actinopteri; order Salmoniformes; family Salmonidae; genus Oncorhynchus; species Oncorhynchus masou. The sequence continues at coordinate 23,791 of NW_027009302.1, read as the reverse complement.
CAGCCTCTCCTTTTAAAACCCCCTACAGCCTCTCCTTTTTAAAAACCCCTACAGCCTCTCCTTTTAAAAACCCCTACAGCCTCTCCTTTTAAAAACCCCTACAGCCTCTCCTTTTCAAACCCCTACAGCCTCTCCTTTTCAAAACCCCTACAGCCTCTCCTTTTAAAAACCCCACAGCTTCTCCTTTTAAAACCCCCTACAGCCTCTCCTTTTAAAAACCCCTACAGCCTCTCTCTTTGTAAAACCCCTACAGCCTCTCTCTTTGAAAAAACCCCCTACAACCTCTCCTTTTAAAACCCCCTACAGCCTCTCCTTTTAAAACCCCCTACAGCCTCTCCTTTTAAAACCCCCTACAGCCCCTCTCCTTTTAAAACCCCCTACAGCCTCTCCTTTTAAAACCCACAGCCTCTCCTTTTAAACCCCCTACAGCCTCTCCTTTTAAAGCCCTACAGCCTCTCTCTTTGTAAAACCCCCTACATTTCTCTCTCTTTGTAAAACCCTACAGCCTCTCTCTTTGTAAAAACCCCTACAGCTCTCTCTTTTTAAAACCCCCTACAGCCTCTCTTTGTAAAACCCCCTACAGCGCCTCTCTTTGTAAACCCCCCTACATCCTCTCCTTTTAAAACCCCCTACAGCCTCTCCTTTTAAAACCCCCTACAGCCTCTCCCTTTTCAAACCCCCTACAGCCTCTCCTTTTAAACCCCTACAACCTCTCCTTTTAAAACCCCCTACAGCCTCTCTCTTTGTAAAACCCCCTACAGCCTCTCCTTTTAAAACCCCCTACAGCCTCTCTCTTTGTAAAACCCCCTGCAGCCTCTCCTTTTAAAACCCCTACAGCCTCTCCTTTTAAAACCCCCTACAGCCTCTCTCTTTTAAAACCCCCTACAGCCTCTCCTTTTAAAACCCCTACAGCCTCTCTCCTTAAACCCCCTACAGCCTCTCCTTTTAAAACCCCCTACACCTCTCCTTTTAAAACCCCCTACAGCCTCTCCCTTTTAAAACCCCCTACAGCCTCTCCTTTCAAAACCCCTACAGCCTCTCTTTCAAAAATCCCCACTCAGCACCAAAACCCCCTACAGCCTCTCCTTTTAAAACCCCTACAGCCCTCTCCTTTCCCAAAACCCCTACAGCCTCTCCTTTTAAAAACCCCTACAGCCTCTCCTTTTAAAAACCCCTACAGCCTCTCCTTTTCAAAACCCCTACAGCCTCTCCTTTAAAACCCCTACATCCTCTCTTTATAAAACCCCCTACAGCCTCTCCTTTTAAAACCCCTACAGCCTCTCCTTTTCAAAACCCCTACAGCCTCTCCTTTTCAAAACCCCTACAGCCTCTCCTTTTAAAACCCCCTACAGCTTCTCCTTTTAAAACCCCCTACAGCCTCTCCTTTTAAAAACCCCTACAGCCTCTCTCTTTGTAAAACCCCCTACAGCCTCTCTCTTTGAAAAACCCCCTACAGCCTCTCCTTTTAAAACCCCCTACAGCCTCTCTTTTTAAAACCCCCTACAGCCTCTCCTTTTAAAACCCCCTACAGCCTCTCCTTTTAAAACCCCTACAGCCTCTCCTTTTAAAACCCCCTACAGCCTCTCCTTTTAAAAACCCCTACAGCCTCTCTCTTTGTAAAACCCCCTACAGCCTCTCTCTTTGTAAAACCCCTACAGCCTCTCTCTTTGTAAAACCCCTACAGCCTCTCTCTTTTTAAAACCCCCTACAGCCTCTCTTTGTAAAACCCCCTACAGCCTCTCTCTTTGTAAACCCCCCTACATCCTCTCCTTTTAAAACCCCCTACAGCCTCTCCTTTTAAAACCCCCTACAGCCTCTCCTTTTAAAACCCCTACAGCCTCTCTCTTTGTAAAACCCCCTACAGCCTCTCTCTTTGTAAAACCCCTACAGCCTCTCTCTTTGTAAAACCCCTACAGCCTCTCTCTTTTTAAAACCCCCTACAGCCTCTCTTTGTAAAACCCCCTACAGCCTCTCCTTTTAAAACCCCCTACAGCCTCTCTCTTTGTAAAACCCCCTACAGCCTCTCCTTTGTAAAACCCCCTACAGCCTCTCTCTTTGTAAAACCCCTACAGCCTCTCCTTTTAAAACCCCCTACAGCCTCTCCTTTTAAAACCCCCTACAGTCTCTCCTTTTAAAACCCCTACAGCCTCTCCTTTTAAAACCCCCTACAGCCTCTCCTTTTAAAACCCCCTACAGCCTCTCCTTTTAAAACCCCCTACAGCCTCTCCTTTTAAAACCCCCTACAGCCTCTCCTTTTAAAACCCCCTACAGCCTCTCCTTTTAAAACCCCCTACAGCCTCTCCTTTTAAAACCCCCTACAGCCACAAATGTGATTAGTCTTGAACGGGATGCCGTTTGGAACCAATCCTATGTCACAGCACAATTTTAACTAACAAATTTGTCATTGATTTGTTTTTCCGCCTACATCCTCCCTTCTCCTCTCCTCCTCCCCTCTCATCCCATCTCTTCCCTTCTGCTCCTCTCCTCCTCTCCTCCACTCTCTTCCCTTCTGCTCCTCTCCTCCTCTCCTCCACTCTCCTCCCTTCTGCTCCTCTCCTCCTCTCCTCCACTCTCCTCCCTTCTGCTCCTCTCCTCCTCCTCTCTCCTCCCTTCTGCTCCTCTCCTCCCTTCTGCTCCTCTCCTCCCTTCTGCTCCTCTCCTCCCTTCTGCTCCTCTCCTCCCTTCTGCTCCTCTCCTCCCTTCTGCTCCTCTCCTCCCTTCTGCTCCTCTCCTCCCTTCTGCTCCCTTCTGCTCCCTTCTGCTCCTCTGCTCCCCTTCTGCTCCTCTCCTCCCTTCTGCTCCTCTCCTTCCTTCTCTTCCCCTCTCCTATCCCCCCTTCTTCTCTTCCCCTCTCCTCCCTCCCTTCTGCTCCTCTCCTCCCTTCTCTTCCCCTCTCCTATCCTCCCTTCTCTTCCCTCTCCTCCCTCCCTTCTGCTCCTCTCCTCCCTTCTGCTCCTCTCCTCCCTTCCTCTCTCTTTTCCTCTCCTACCTACAGAAACATCAGCCAAAGAGGGTCTTCTTCTGTGGTGCCAGAGGAAGACTGCTCCCTACAAGAATGTCAACATTCAGAACTTTCACATTAGGTAATAGAAGAACCCAAGGTCTCTATGAACCCGGCTTTATGAACACCAGTCCTGACTCAGAGGCTGGTACATCAGAGTGTTGAAATAAGTAGTTGTTTTAATGAGGACCTGATGGCACACAGAATGTAGCTCATCTATCAGTCCATATAGGGTAGATTCTCTGACATGGCAATGCCTTCTGGAAGGATGGACAGGGAGAGAAGGTCAAATGAATTTAAATAGTGTGTAGGTTTACGCAAGGGATTCCTCAGTGCTGCTCTATAGCCACATGGTTTGGTGTGTTATGATTCATCCAAATGTTCTCTCATCTCTCCGTCTCTCTCTCAGCTGGAAAGATGGGTTGATTCTGTGCTCTCATTCACAGACACCGTCCAGAGCTCATTGACTACGGCAAACTACTTAAGTGAGGCTACTGCTTTACCTTGGTCTTTCCACCACTAATGCAAATCCACGTCTAGCAGGGTGGAAATGATCCTCTGTTTTTCCTCTGCGCCTAATAACACGTCTGTATCGGGTCACAAGGCCAGACACAGATGCAGACACGGGAGGCAGATGGTTTTGATATTTATTGTAATCCAAAAGGAGGAGGCAAGAGAATGGTTGTGGGCCGGGCAGAAGGTCAAAACCAGTTCAGAGTTCAGGAGGGACCGAAGGGGCAGGCAGGTTCGAGGTCAGGGCAGGCAGACTGGTCAGGCAGGTGGGTATAGAGTCCAGAAACAGGCAAGGGTCAAAGGAGGACGAGCAAAGAGAGAATAGAAAAGGAGCACGGGGAAAAACACGCTGGTTGACTTGACAGACAAGACGAACTGGCACAGAGAGACAGGAAACACAGGGTTAAATACACTGGTACAGAGAGACAGGAAACACAGGGATAAATACCCTGGCACAGAGAGACAGGAAACACAGGGATAAATACCCTGGCACAGAGAGACAGGAAACACAGGGATAAATACATTGGCACCGAGAGACAGGAAACACAGGGTTAAATACATTGGTACAGAGACCAGAGAACACAGTGATACATACACTGGTAGAGAGAGACAGGAAACACAGGGTTAAATACACTGGTACAAAGAGACAGGAAACACAGGGATAAATACCCTGGCACAGAGAGACAGGAAACACAGGGATAAATACATTGGCACCGAGAGACAGGAAACACAGGGTTAAATACATTGGTACAGAGAGACAGGAAACACAGTGATACATACACTGGTAGAGAGAGACAGGAAACACAGGGATAAATACACTGGTACAGAGAGACAGGAAACACAGGGATAAATACACTGGCACAGAGAGACAGGAAACACAGGGATAAATACACTGGCACCGAAAGACAGGAAACACAGGGATAAATACACTGGTACAGAGAGACAGGAAACACAGGGTTAAATACACTGGTACAGAGAGACAGGAAACACAGGGATAAATACCCTGGCACAGAGAGACAGGAAACACAGGGATAAATACCCTGGCACAGAGAGACAGGAAACACAGGGATAAATACATTGGCACCGAGAGACAGGAAACACAGGGTTAAATACATTGGTACAGAGAGACAGGAAACACAGTGATACATACACTGGTAGAGAGAGACAGGAAACACAGGGTTAAATACACTGGTACAGAGAGACAGGAAACACAGGGATAAATACCCTGGCACAGAGAGACAGGAAACACAGGGATAAATACATTGGCACCGAGAGACAGGAAACACAGGGTTAAATACATTGGTACAGAGAGACAGGAAACACAGTGATACATACACTGGTAGAGAGAGACAGGAAACACAGGGATAAATACACTGGTACAGAGAGACAGGAAACACAGGGATAAATACACTGGCACAGAGAGACAGGAAACACAGGGATAAATACACTGGCACCGAAAGACAGGAAACACAGGGATAAATACACTGGTACAGAGAGACAGGAAACACAGGGTTAAATACACTGGTACAGAGAGACAGGAAACACAGGGATAAATACCCTGGCACAGAGAGACAGGAAACACAGGGATAAATACCCTGGCACAGAGAGACAGGAAACACAGGGATAAATACATTGGCACCGAGAGACAGGAAACACAGGGTTAAATACATTGGTACAGAGAGACAGGAAACACAGTGATACATACACTGGTAGAGAGAGACAGGAAACACAGGGTTAAATACACTGGTACAGAGAGACAGGAAACACAGGGATAAATACACTGGCACAGAGAGACAGGAAACACAGGGATAAATACACTGGCACCGAAAGACAGGAAAGACAGGGATAAATACACTGGTACAGAGAGACAGGAAACACAGGGTTAAATACACTGGTACAGAGAGACAGGAAACACAGGGATAAATACCCTGGCACAGAGAGACAGGAAACACAGGGATAAATACCCTGGCACAGAGAGACAGGAAACACAGGGATAAATACATTGGCACCGAGAGACAGGAAACACAGGGTTAAATACATTGGTACAGAGAGACAGGAAACACAGTGATACATACACTGGTAGAGAGAGACAGGAAACACAGGGTTAAATACACTGGTACAGAGAGACAGGAAACACAGGGATAAATACCCTGGCACAGAGAGACAGGAAACACAGGGATAAATACACTGGTACAGAGAGACAGGAAACACAGGGATAAATACACTGGCACAGAGAGACAGGAAACACAGGGATAAATACATTGGCACCGAGAGACAGGAAACACAGGGTTAAATACATTGGTACAGAGAGACAGGAAACACAGTGATACATACACTGGTAGAGAGAGACAGGAAACACAGGGATAAATACACTGGTACAGAGAGACAGGAAACACAGGGATAAATACACTGGCACAGAGAGACAGGAAACACAGGGATAAATACACTGGCACCGAAAGACAGGAAACACAGGGATAAATACACTGGTACAGAGAGACAGGAAACACAGGGATAAATACACTGGTACAGAGAGACAGGAAACACAGGGATAAATACACTGGTACAGAGAGACAGGAAACACAGGGATAAATATACTGGTACAGAGAGACAGGAAACACAGGGATAAATACATTGGAGAAAATAAGCGACACCTGGAAGGGTGGAGACAATCACAGGAACAGGTGAAACCGATCAGGGCGTGACAGTATGTCTACCGGTCTATGTACCTGTCTCTCTGCCTACATGTCTGCCTGTCTGTCTGCCTACATGTCTGCCTACATGTCTGCCTACATGTCTGCCTGTCTGTCTGCCTACATGTCTGCCTACATGTCTGCCTGCCTACATGTCTGCCTGCCTACATGTCTGCCTACATGTCTGCCTGCCTACATGTCTGCCTGTCTGTCTGCCTACATGTCTGCCTGTCTGTCTGCCTACATGTCTGCCTGCCTACATGTCTGCCTACATGTCTGCCTGCCTACATGTCTGCCTGTCTGTCTGCCTACATGTCTGTCTGCCTACATGTCTACCTGTCTCTCTGCCTACATGTCTGCCTGTCTCTCTGCCTACATGTCTGTCTGTCCGTCCGTCCGTCTGTCCCTCTACCTGTCTGTACCACAGGTAGGTAGGTGGACGGACGGGAGGGCGGACTGTCTGTCTGTATTCCTCCTCCTCTCACCTGTAGGATGACCCCTGACCTCTCTCTCTCCACTTACTTGTAGGATGACCCCATGACCAACCTGAACACAGCCTTCGACGTGGCAGAGAAGTACCTGGATATCCCCAAGATGTTGGACGCTGAGGGTAAGACCAGGAGGGTCAAGGAAATGTTTCCCAAACCTGGTCCTGGGGACCCAACCCGTTTATTATTTGAATCGGGTGTTAGTGCTCGGGCCAAAACGAACATGTGCACTCCTTTGGGTCCCCAGAACCAGGATGAAGAAACACTGGGCTAAACAGACGGAAGTGGAGACTGACATTCATTAAAAATGACCTTAACAGTGTTGTTTGGTGTTTAACTAGATACAAATGCAGCTGGCACCCTATTCCCTATTAAGTGCACTACTTTTGACCAGCTTTGGTGAAGAGTAGTGCACTATATAGGGAATAGGGTCCCATTAGGGATGCAACCATTGTCTTTTTTTCAGTGGTATTTGTTTATACCAAGACATTTTGACCCCACAGAGGTTGTCTGGTCCTCTCATTTTGACCCCACAGAGGTTGTCTGGTCCTCTCATTTTGACCCCACAGAGGTTGTCTGGTCCTCTCATTTTGACCCCACAGAGGTTGTCTGGTCCTCTCATTTTGACCCCACAGAGGTTGTCTGGTCCTCTCATTTTGACCCCACAGAGGTTGTCTGGTCCTCTCATTTTGACCCCACAGAGGTTGTCTGGTCCTCTCATTTTGAGCCCACAGAGGTTGTCTGGTCCTCTCATTTTGAGCCCACAGAGGTTGTCTGGTCCTCTCATTTTGAGCCCACAGAGGTTGTCTGGTCCTCTCATTTTGAGCCCACAGAGGTTGTCTGGTCCTCTCATTTTGACCCCACAGAGGTTGTCTGGTCCTCTCATTTTGACCCCACAGAGGTTGTCTGGTCCTCTCCTTTTGACCCCACAGAGGTTGTCTGGTCCTCTCCTTTTGACCCCACAGAGGTTGTCTGGTCCTCTCCTTTTGACCCCACAGAGGTTGTCTGGTCCTCTCCTTTTGACCCCACAGAGGTTGTCTGGTCCTCTCATTTTGACCCCACAGAGGTTGTCTGGTCCTCTCATTTTGACCCCACAGAGGTTGTCTGGTCCTCTCATTTTGACCCCACAGAGGTTGTCTGGTCCTCTCATTTTGACCCCACAGAGGTTGTCTGGTCCTCTCATTTTGACCCCACAGAGGTTGTCTGGTCCTCTCGTTTTGACCCCACAGAGGTTGTCTGGTCCTCTTATTTTTCAGGAAACTAAACAGAGGAATACAGTCAGTTGACAGACTGCTCTCTCTCTTCTGTTCCTCTTGCCTTGTCTCAGTGTCCCATTTTAAACTTGTTATCTCTGTACATAAATATACATGTCATAGAGGGTTAGAGAGAGAGAAAGAGAGTGTGCGAGTGCGTATGTGTGCGTGTGCACGTGCGTGCGAGTGTTTGCGTGTTTGAGTGGGTTTTTTTTCTAGAATTTTCCCTTGATTTAGCAGCCTGTCTGGAGTGACCCGAAGTGGCGTTTCTCTTCCTGGATATTATTATCCTGTTTATCAAGCTGTCATCATGTCATCGTGGGGTGGAGGTTCTTTACCATAGAGTTGGATAGAGCAGGAGATCTCAAAAAAATAATCAGAACACTCATTTTAAAAAATTAAAATGTAAAATCATAATTCCACTTTGACTTTACCAGGTATTATTGTGTGTAGACCAGTGACACAAATCTAATCTTAAAACATTTTAAATTCACGCTGTAACACAATGTTGGGAAAGGTCAAGAGGGTGTGTGAATAGTTTCTGAAGGCTCTTCTGTCACTGAAGCTATTAATGCAAAGATCCGCCCTCTATTTCAACTCTATGGTCTTGACTCATTTTGTCTGTTGTGTAGTATAGTGTATATAGAGAATAGGGTGTGTTTACCATTCACCCCCAGTCTTTACGACATGTCATTTATCTGTTGTGTTTAACATGATCATTACCATACCCCCTCTCCTCCTTCCTCCACCACCCCCCCATCCACCCTCTCTCTCCACAGACATCGTAGGCACAGCCCGCCCAGATGAAAAAGCCATCATGACCTACGTGTCTAGCTTCTACCACGCATTCTCTGGCGCTCAGAAGGTATCCCAGGATGCAACACTCCCCCTCCTCACCTCTTCCTCACCCCTCCCTCCCCCTCCTCCTCACATCTCATCCTCCTCCTCACATCTCATCCTCCTCCTCACCACCTCCTGGTTGTTTGGTTCCTGCTCCTCTATCTGTCCTCTAACACTAACCATATTCTCTCTCTGCAGCTGCACCGCCCCACCCCCGCACAACAGGGGGGAACCACTCACGCTCTTCCTCCTCTCTCCGTATTGGTTCACAGTTTCCCACTTTCCAAATGCATGATGGGAAAATAAATAGTCTCTCTGTTGCTACAACAGGCACCAGTCAGACAGACCAGTCTACCACAACGAACTCAACTCCTAGTACACAACGAACTCAACTCCTAGTACACAACGAACTCAACTCCTAGTACACAACGAACTCAACTCCTAGTACACAACGAACTCAACATGTAATTGTTTGATTGGATTCATCACTTTATGTAGCGAGGGAGAGGGGGAAAGGGGGCTCCTTAACCTCAACTACCGCCAATGTGTACTTGGTCACCTTTGAGTTGAATGGGTCAGCGAGGGAGGGAGGGGGGAAGGGGGCTCCTTAGTTATGTGTAGTGTGTAGTTATATAAGGACCAGAACTAAAGAAGAAGAAGAGTTGTGTAGTTATATAAGGGCCAGAACTAAAGAAGAAGAGTTGTGTAGTTATATAAGGACCAGAACTAAAGAAGAAGAAGAGTTGTGTAGTTATATAAGGACCAGAACTAAAGAAGAAGAGTTGTGTAGTTATATAAGGACTAATTTCACTGGAGAGGTCCATAACTAAAGAAGAAGAGTTGTGTAGTTATATAAGGACCAGATCTAAAGAAGAAGAGTTGTGTAGTTATATAAGGGCCAGAACTAAAGAAGAAGAGTTGTGTAGTTATATAAGGACTAATTTCACTGGAGAGGTCCAGAACTAAAGAAGAAGAGTTGTGTAGTTATATAAGGACTAATTTCACTGGAGAGGTCCAGAACTAAAGAAGAAGAGTTGTGTAGTTATATAAGGGCCAGAACTAAGGAAGAAGAGTTGTGTAGTTATATAAGGACCAGAACTAAAGAAGAAGAGTTGTGTAGTTATATAAGGACTAATTTCACTGGAGAGGTCCAGAACTAAAGAAGAAGAGTTGTGTAGTTATATAAGGGCCAGAACTAAAGAAGAAGAGTTGTGTAGTTATATAAGGACCAGAACTAAAGAAGAAGAAGAGTTGTGTAGTTATATAAGGACTAATTTCACTGGAGAGGTCCAGAACTAAAGAAGAAGAGTTGTGTAGTTATATAAGGACTAATTTCACTGGAGAGGTCCAGAACTAAAGAAGAAGCGTTGTGTAGTTATATAAGGACTAATTTCACTGGAGAGGTCCAGAACTAAAGAAGAAGAGTTGTGTAGTTATATAAGGACTAATTTCACTGGAGAGGTCCAGAACTAAAGAAGAAGAGTTGTGTAGTTATATAAGGACTAATTTCACTGGAGAGGTCCATAACTAAAGAAGAAGAGTTGTGTAGTTATATAAGGACCAGATCTAAAGAAGAAGAGTTGTGTAGTTATATAAGGGCCAGAACTAAAGAAGAAGAGTTGTGTAGTTATATAAGGACTAATTTCACTGGAGAGGTCCAGAACTAAAGAAGAAGAGTTGTGTAGTTATATAAGGACTAATTTCACTGGAGAGGTCCAGAACTAAAGAAGAAGAGTTGTGTAGTTATATAAGGGCCAGAACTAAGGAAGAAGAGTTGTGTAGTTATATAAGGACCAGAACTAAAGAAGAAGAGTTGTGTAGTTATATAAGGACTAATTTCACTGGAGAGGTCCAGAACTAAAGAAGAAGAGTTGTGTAGTTATATAAGGGCCAGAACTAAAGAAGAAGAGTTGTGTAGTTATATAAGGACCAGAACTAAAGAAGAAGAAGAGTTGTGTAGTTATATAAGGACTAATTTCACTGGAGAGGTCCAGAACTAAAGAAGAAGAGTTGTGTAGTTATATAAGGACTAATTTCACTGGAGAGGTCCAGAACTAAAGAAGAAGCGTTGTGTAGTTATATAAGGACTAATTTCACTGGAGAGGTCCAGAACTAAAGAAGAAGAGTTGTGTAGTTATATAAGGGCCAGAACTAAAGAAGAAGAGTTGTGTAGTTATATAAGGACTAATTTCACTGGAGAGGTCCAGAACTAAAGAAGAAGAGTTGTGTAGTTATATAAGGGCCAGAACTAAAGAAGAAGAGTTGTGTAGTTATATAAGGACCAGAACTAAAGAAGAAGAAGAGTTGTGTAGTTATATAAGGACTAATTTCACTGGAGAGGTCCAGAACTAAAGAAGAAGAGTTGTGTAGTTATATAAGGACTAATTTCACTGGAGAGGTCCAGAACTAAAGAAGAAGAGTTGTGTAGTTATATAAGGACTAATTTCACTGGAGAGGTCCAGAACTAAAGAAGAAGAGTTGTGTAGTTATATAAGGACCAGATCTAAAGAAGAAGAGTTGTGTAGTTATATAAGGGCCAGAACTAAAGAAGAAGAGTTGTGTAGTTATATAAGGACTAATTTCACTGGAGAGGTCCAGAACTAAAGAAGAAGAGTTGTGTAGTTATATAAGGACTAATTTCACTGGAGAGGTCCAGAACTAAAGAAGAAGAGTTGTGTAGTTATATAAGGGCCAGAACTAAGGAAGAAGAGTTGTGTAGTTATATAAGGACCAGAACTAAAGAAGAAGAGTTGTGTAGTTATATAAGGACTAATTTCACTGGAGAGGTCCAGAACTAAAGAAGAAGCGTTGTGTAGTTATATAAGGACTAATTTCACTGGAGAGGTCCAGAACTAAAGAAGAAGAGTTGTGTAGTTATATAAGGGCCAGAACTAAAGAAGAAGAGTTGTGTAGTTATATAAGGACTAATTTCACTGGAGAGGTCCAGAACTAAAGAAGAAGAGTTGTGTAGTTATATAAGGGCCAGAACTAAAGAAGAAGAGTTGTGTAGTTATATAAGGACCAGAACTAAAGAAGAAGAAGAGTTGTGTAGTTATATAAGGACTAATTTCACTGGAGAGGTCCAGAACTAAAGAAGAAGAGTTGTGTAGTTATATAAGGACTAATTTCACTGGAGAGGTCCAGAACTAAAGAAGAAGAGTTGTGTAGTTATATAAGGACTAATTTCACTGGAGAGGTCCAGAACTAAAGAAGAAGAGTTGTGTAGTTATATAAGGACTAATTTCACTGGAGAGGTCCAGAACTAAAGAAGAAGAGTTGTGTAGTTATATAAGGGCCAGAACTAAGGAAGAAGAGTTGTGTAGTTATATAAGGACCAGAACTAAAGAAGAAGAGTTGTGTAGTTATATAAGGACTAATTTCACTGGAGAGGTCCAGAACTAAAGAAGAAGAGTTGTGTAGTTATATAAGGGCCAGAACTAAAGAAGAAGAGTTGTGTAGTTATATAAGGACCAGAACTAAAGAAGAAGAAGAGTTGTGTAGTTATATAAGGACTAATTTCACTGGAGAGGTCCAGAACTAAAGAAGAAGAGTTGTGTAGTTATATAAGGACTAATTTCACTGGAGAGGTCCAGAACTAAAGAAGAAGCGTTGTGTAGTTATATAAGGACTAATTTCACTGGAGAGGTCCAGAACTAAAGAAGAAGAGTTGTGTAGTTATATAAGGGCCAGAACTAAAGAAGAAGAGTTGTGTAGTTATATAAGGACTAATTTCACTGGAGAGGTCCAGAACTAAAGAAGAAGAGTTGTGTAGTTATATAAGGGCCAGAACTAAAGAAGAAGAGTTGTGTAGTTATATAAGGACCAGAACTAAAGAAGAAGAAGAGTTGTGTAGTTATATAAGGACTAATTTCACTGGAGAGGTCCAGAACTAAAGAAGAAGGTTGTGTAGTTATATAAGGACTAATTTCACTGGAGAGGTCCAGAACTAAAGAAGAAGAGTTGTGTAGTTATATAAGGACTAATTTCACTGGAGAGGTCCATAACTAAAGAAGAAGAGTTGTGTAGTTATATAAGGACCAGATCTAAAGAAGAAGAGTTGTGTAGTTATATAAGGGCCAGAACTAAAGAAGAAGAGTTGTGTAGTTATATAAGGACTAATTTCACTGGAGAGGTCCAGAACTAAAGAAGAAGAGTTGTGTAGTTATATAAGGACTAATTTCACTGGAGAGGTCCAGAACTAAAGAAGAAGAGTTGTGTAGTTATATAAGGGCCAGAACTAAGGAAGAAGAGTTGTGTAGTTATATAAGGACCAGAACTAAAGAAGAAGAGTTGTGTAGTTATATAAGGACTAATTTCACTGGAGAGGTCCAGAACTAAAGAAGAAGAGTTGTGTAGTTATATAAGGGCCAGAACTAAAGAAGAAGAGTTGTGTAGTTATATAAGGACCAGAACTAAAGAAGAAGAAGAGTTGTGTAGTTATATAAGGACTAATTTCACTGGAGAGGTCCAGAACTAAAGAAGAAGAGTTGTGTAGTTATATAAGGACTAATTTCACTGGAGAGGTCCAGAACTAAAGAAGAAGCGTTGTGTAGTTATATAAGGACTAATTTCACTGGAGAGGTCCAGAACTAAAGAAGAAGAGTTGTGTAGTTATATAAGGGCCAGAACTAAAGAAGAAGAGTTGTGTAGTTATATAAGGACTAATTTCACTGGAGAGGTCCAGAACTAAAGAAGAAGAGTTGTGTAGTTATATAAGGGCCAGAACTAAAGAAGAAGAGTTGTGTAGTTATATAAGGACCAGAACTAAAGAAGAAGAAGAGTTGTGTAGTTATATAAGGACTAATTTCACTGGAGAGGTCCAGAACTAAAGAAGAAGAGTTGTGTAGTTATATAAGGACTAATTTCACTGGAGAGGTCCAGAACTAAAGAAGAAGAGTTGTGTAGTTATATAAGGACTAATTTCACTGGAGAGGTCCAGAACTAAAGAAGAAGAGTTGTGTAGTTATATAAGGGCCAGAACTAAGGAAGAAGAGTTGTGTAGTTATATAAGGACCAGAACTAAAGAAGAAGAGTTGTGTAGTTATATAAGGACTAATTTCACTGGAGAGGTCCAGAACTAAAGAAGAAGCGTTGTGTAGTTATATAAGGACTAATTTCACTGGAGAGGTCCAGAACTAAAGAAGAAGAGTTGTGTAGTTATATAAGGGCCAGAACTAAAGAAGAAGAGTTGTGTAGTTATATAAGGACTAATTTCACTGGAGAGGTCCAGAACTAAAGAAGAAGAGTTGTGTAGTTATATAAGGGCCAGAACTAAAGAAGAAGAGTTGTGTAGTTATATAAGGACCAGAACTAAAGAAGAAGAAGAGTTGTGTAGTTATATAAGGACTAATTTCACTGGAGAGGTCCAGAACTAAAGAAGAAGAGTTGTGTAGTTATATAAGGACTAATTTCACTGGAGAGGTCCAGAACTAAAGAAGAAGAGTTGTGTAGTTATATAAGGACTAATTTCACTGGAGAGGTCCATAACTAAAGAAGAAGAGTTGTGTAGTTATATAAGGACCAGATCTAAAGAAGAAGAGTTGTGTAGTTATATAAGGGCCAGAACTAAAGAAGAAGAGTTGTGTAGTTATATAAGGACTAATTTCACTGGAGAGGTCCAGAACTAAAGAAGAAGAGTTGTGTAGTTATATAAGGACTAATTTCACTGGAGAGGTCCAGAACTAAAGAAGAAGAGTTGTGTAGTTATATAAGGGCCAGAACTAAGGAAGAAGAGTTGTGTAGTTATATAAGGACCAGAACTAAAGAAGAAGAGTTGTGTAGTTATATAAGGACTAATTTCACTGGAGAGGTCCAGAACTAAAGAAGAAGAGTTGTGTAGTTATATAAGGGCCAGAACTAAAGAAGAAGAGTTGTGTAGTTATATAAGGACCAGAACTAAAGAAGAAGAAGAGTTGTGTAGTTATATAAGGACTAATTTCACTGGAGAGGTCCAGAACTAAAGAAGAAGAGTTGTGTAGTTATATAAGGACTAATTTCACTGGAGAGGTCCAGAACTAAAGAAGAAGCGTTGTGTAGTTATATAAGGACTAATTTCACTGGAGAGGTCCAGAACTAAAGAAGAAGAGTTGTGTAGTTATATAAGGGCCAGAACTAAAGAAGAAGAGTTGTGTAGTTATATAAGGACTAATTTCACTGGAGAGGTCCAGAACTAAAGAAGAAGAGTTGTGTAGTTATATAAGGGCCAGAACTAAAGAAGAAGAGTTGTGTAGTTATATAAGGACCAGAACTAAAGAAGAAGAAGAGTTGTGTAGTTATATAAGGACTAATTTCACTGGAGAGGTCCAGAACTAAAGAAGAAGAGTTGTGTAGTTATATAAGGACTAATTTCACTGGAGAGGTCCAGAACTAAAGAAGAAGAGTTGTGTAGTTATATAAGGACTAATTTCACTGGAGAGGTCCAGAACTAAAGAAGAAGAGTTGTGTAGTTATATAAGGACTAATTTCACTGGAGAGGTCCAGAACTAAAGAAGAAGAGTTGTGTAGTTATATAAGGGCCAGAACTAAGGAAGAAGAGTTGTGTAGTTATATAAGGACCAGAACTAAAGAAGAAGAGTTGTGTAGTTATATAAGGACTAATTTCACTGGAGAGGTCCAGAACTAAAGAAGAAGAGTTGTGTAGTTATATAAGGGCCAGAACTAAAGAAGAAGAGTTGTGTAGTTATATAAGGACCAGAACTAAAGAAGAAGAAGAGTTGTGTAGTTATATAAGGACTAATTTCACTGGAGAGGTCCAGAACTAAAGAAGAAGAGTTGTGTAGTTATATAAGGACTAATTTCACTGGAGAGGTCCAGAACTAAAGAAGAAGCGTTGTGTAGTTATATAAGGACTAATTTCACTGGAGAGGTCCAGAACTAAAGAAGAAGAGTTGTGTAGTTATATAAGGGCCAGAACTAAAGAAGAAGAGTTGTGTAGTTATATAAGGACTAATTTCACTGGAGAGGTCCAGAACTAAAGAAGAAGAGTTGTGTAGTTATATAAGGGCCAGAACTAAAGAAGAAGAGTTGTGTAGTTATATAAGGACCAGAACTAAAGAAGAAGAAGAGTTGTGTAGTTATATAAGGACTAATTTCACTGGAGAGGTCCAGAACTAAAGAAGAAGAGTTGTGTAGTTATATAAGGACTAATTTCACTGGAGAGGTCCAGAACTAAAGAAGAAGAGTTGTGTAGTTATATAAGGACTAATTTCACTGGAGAGGTCCATAACTAAAGAAGAAGAGTTGTGTAGTTATATAAGGACCAGATCTAAAGAAGAAGAGTTGTGTAGTTATATAAGGGCCAGAACTAAAGAAGAAGAGTTGTGTAGTTATATAAGGACTAATTTCACTGGAGAGGTCCAGAACTAAAGAAGAAGAGTTGTGTAGTTATATAAGGACTAATTTCACTGGAGAGGTCCAGAACTAAAGAAGAAGAGTTGTGTAGTTATATAAGGGCCAGAACTAAGGAAGAAGAGTTGTGTAGTTATATAAGGACCAGAACTAAAGAAGAAGAGTTGTGTAGTTATATAAGGACTAATTTCACTGGAGAGGTCCAGAACTAAAGAAGAAGAGTTGTGTAGTTATATAAGGGCCAGAACTAAAGAAGAAGAGTTGTGTAGTTATATAAGGACCAGAACTAAAGAAGAAGAAGAGTTGTGTAGTTATATAAGGACTAATTTCACTGGAGAGGTCCAGAACTAAAGAAGAAGAGTTGTGTAGTTATATAAGGGCCAGAACTAAGGAAGAAGAGTTGTGTAGTTATATAAGGACCAGAACTAAAGAAGAAGAGTTGTGTAGTTATATAAGGACTAATTTCACTGGAGAGGTCCAGAACTAAAGAAGAAGAGTTGTGTAGTTATATAAGGGCCAGAACTAAAGAAGAAGAGTTGTGTAGTTATATAAGGACCAGAACTAAAGAAGAAGAAGAGTTGTGTAGTTATATAAGGACTAATTTCACTGGAGAGGTCCAGAACTAAAGAAGAAGAGTTGTGTAGTTATATAAGGACTAATTTCACTGGAGAGGTCCAGAACTAAAGAAGAAGCGTTGTGTAGTTATATAAGGACTAATTTCACTGGAGAGGTCCAGAACTAAAGAAGAAGAGTTGTGTAGTTATATAAGGGCCAGAACTAAAGAAGAAGAGTTGTGTAGTTATATAAGGACTAATTTCACTGGAGAGGTCCAGAACTAAAGAAGAAGAGTTGTGTAGTTATATAAGGGCCAGAACTAAAGAAGAAGAGTTGTGTAGTTATATAAGGACCAGAACTAAAGAAGAAGAAGAGTTGTGTAGTTATATAAGGACTAATTTCACTGGAGAGGTCCAGAACTAAAGAAGAAGAGTTGTGTAGTTATATAAGGACTAATTTCACTGGAGAGGTCCAGAACTAAAGAAGAAGAGTTGTGTAGTTATATAAGGACTAATTTCACTGGAGAGGTCCAGAACTAAAGAAGAAGAGTTGTGTAGTTATATAAGGACTAATTTCACTGGAGAGGTCCAGAACTAAAGAAGAAGAGTTGTGTAGTTATATAAGGACTAATTTCACTGGAGAGGTCCAGAACTAAAGAAGAAGCGTTGTGTAGTTATATAAGGACTAATTTCACTGGAGAGGTCCAGAACTAAAGAAGAAGAGTTGTGTAGTTATATAAGGGCCAGAACTAAAGAAGAAGAGTTGTGTAGTTATATAAGGACTAATTTCACTGGAGAGGTCCAGAACTAAAGAAGAAGAGTTGTGTAGTTATATAAGGACCAGAACTAAAGAAGAAGAAGCGTTGTGTAGTTATATAAGGACCAGAACTAAAGAAGAAGGAGTTGTGTAGTTATATAAGGGCCAGAACTAAAGAAGAAGAGTTGTGTAGTTATATAAGGACCAGAACTAAAGAAGAAGAGTTGTGTAGTTATATAAGGACCAGAACTAAAGAAGAAGAGTTGTGTAGTTATATAAGGGCCAGAACTAAAGAAGAAGGGTTGTGTAGTTATATAAGGACTAATTTCACTGGAGAGGTCCATAACTAAAGAAGAAGAGTTGTGTAGTTATATAAGGACTAATTTCACTGGAGAGGTCCAGAACTAAAGAAGAAGAGTTGTGTAGTTATATAAGGACTAATTTCACTGGAGAGGTCCAGAACTAAAGAAGAAGAGTTGTGTAGTTATATAAGGGCCAGAACTAAAGAAGAAGAGTTGTGTAGTTATATAAGGACTAATTTCACTGGAGAGGTCCAGAACTAAAGAAGAAGAGTTGTGTAGTTATATAAGGACCAGAACTAAAGAAGAAGAGTTGTGTAGTTATATAAGGACCAGAACTAAAGAAGAAGAGTTGTGTAGTTATATAAGGACCAGAACTAAAGAAGAAGAGTTGTGTAGTTATATAAGGGCCAGAACTAAAGAAGAAGGGTTGTGTAGTTATATAAGGACTAATTTCACTGGAGAGGTCCATAACTAAAGAAGAAGAGTTGTGTAGTTATATAAGGACTAATTTCACTGGAGAGGTCCATAACTAAAGAGCACATTGCAGCAGCCAGGCAGCAGAGAGACCAGCTGTGTTTAAAAGACAGGGTGGAAAAAAAAATCTCTCCATTTATAATTGGAAGAGAGGATTCAGACACTGTCTCCCTTTTATTATGGCATGTAGAAGTAGGGGAAGAATGGGGTGAAGATGAAGAGTATGAGCAGTATATAGTGACCCTCACATTACCTCACGTAGCTCAGATTACTGTATAAAGAAGGCTACATCAGACAAATTCACACTATCAACAAGTATGACGAATACAGTCAGAAATATTACTAAACGTGGACGAGCCAACTCCTACCCACCTGTTTAGTGGTGACACCAGGAGTACTAGCCATTGGGACTTTAACAGCTAAACCGCCAATAGAATCCAAACAGACAGATAAACTAACAAACCAACCAACCTGGTCAGACTGGTGCCTGTGGTCTCCTCTCTCCCTGGTGTCTGACAACCTGGTCAGACTGGTGCCTGTTGTCTCCTCTCTCCCTGGTGTCTGACAAGCTGGTCAGACTGGTGCCTGTTGGCTCACACTTTTACTCTGCGCCTTCTCTCTTTTTTTCCATCTCTCCTTCCCTCTCCCCTTCTCCTCCTCCCTTTGTTCCCTGGGCAGACATCGTTAGCACGTTGAGGCCGGATGAGAAGGCCGTCATGACTTATGTGTCGTGTTACTACCACGCCTTCTCAGGCAAGCAGAAGGTACAGTACCACAGTGTTACTACCAGGCTTTCTCAGGCAAGCAGAAGGTACAGTACCACAGTGTTACTACCAGGCCTTCTCAGGCAAGCAGAAGGTACAGTACCACAGTGTTACTACCAGGCCTTCTCAGGCAAGCAGAAGGTACAGTACCACAGTGTTACTACCAGGCCTTCTCAAGCAAGCAGAAGGTACTGTACCACAGTGTTACTACCAGGCCTTCTCAGGCAAGCAGAAGGTACAGTACCACAGTGTTACTACCAGGCTTTCTCAGGCAAGCAGAAGGTACAGTACCACAGTGTTACTACCAGGCCTTCTCAGGCAAGCAGAAGGTACAGTACCACAGTGTTACTACCACGCTTTCTCAGGCAAGCAGAAGGTACAGTACCACAGTGTTACTACCAGGCCTTCTCAAGCAAGCAGAAGGTACAGTACCACAGTGTTACTACCAGGCTTTCTCAAGCAAGCAGAAGGTACTGTACCACAGTGTTACTACCAGGCCTTCTCAGGCAAGCAGAAGGTGAGCGCCTCCCTCTAGTCTCTAGTCCTCCTGTACCACTAGAGACCAAAATAGTCCTGTACCACTAGAGACCATAATAGTGCTATACCACTAGACCACCATACAATAGTCCTATACCACTAGAGACCATAATAGTCCTATACCACTAGAGACCATAATAGTCCTATACCACTAGAGACCATAATAGTCCTATACCACTAGAGACCATAATAGTCCTATACCACTAGAGACCATAATAGTCCTATACCACTAGAGACCATAATAGTCCTATACCACTATACCACCATACAATAGTCCTATACCACTATACCACCATACAATAGTCCTATACCACTATACCACCATACAATAGTCCTATACCACTACACCACCATACAATAGTCCTATACCACTATACCACCATACAATAGTCCTATAGTCCTATACAATAGTCCTATACCACTATACCACCATACAATAGTCCTATACCACTATACCACCATACAATAGTCCTATACCACTATACCACCATACCATAGTCCTATACCACTACACCACCATACAATAGTCCTATACCACTAGAGACCATAATAGTGCTATACCACCATACAATAGTCCTATACCACCATACAATAGTCCTATAGTCCTATACAATAGTCCTATACCACTAGACCACCATACAATAGTCCTATACCACTACACCACCATACAATAGTCCTATACCACTACACCACCATACAATAGTCCTATACCACTAGAGACCATAATAGTCCTATACCACTAGACCACCATACAATAGTCCTATACCACTAGACCCCCATACCATAGTCCTATACCACCATACCATAGTCCTATACCACTAGACCACCATACAATAGTCCTATACCACTACACCACCATACAATAGTCCTATACCACCATACCATAGTCCTATACCACTAGACCACCATACAATAGTCCTATACCACTAGAGACCATAATAGTGCTATACCACTATACCACCATACAATAGTCCTATACCACCATACAATAGTCCTATACCACTAGAGACCATAATAGTGCTATACCACTACACCACCATACAATAGTCCTATACCACTAGAGACCATAATAGTTATATACCACTAGATCCCCATACCATAGTCCTAGACCACCATACCATGGTCCTATACCACTAGATCCCCATACCATAGTCCTATACCACTAGAGACCATAATAGTCCTATACCACTAGACCCCATACCATAGTCCTAGACCACCATACCATGTACCACTAGAGACCATAATAGTCCAGTACCACTAGAGACCATAATAGTCCTATACCACTAGACCACCATACCAGAGTCCTATACTACTAGACCCCCATACAATAGTCCTATACCACTAGATCCCCATACCATAGACCTATACCACTAGATCCCCATACCATAGTCCTATACCACTAGATCCCCATACCATAGTTCTATACCACCATACCATAGGGATCACGCTGTATGGAAGTGAAATATGTTTGCGTGTGGTCAGGGGTGTGTTCATTCTGCCGACTCTATTGAAAAACATTGAATCTCCTCAATGACAGGCCATGCATGGATCAGCATGGTACCTGAGTGTCCTCAATCATGGATCAGCATGGTACCTGAGTGTCCTCAATGACAGGCCATGGAACAGCATGGTACCGGAGTGTCCTCAATGACAGGCCATGGAACAGCATGGTACCTGAGTGTCCTCAACCATGGATCAGCATGGTACCGGAGTGTCCTCAATGACAGGCCATGGATCAGCATGGTACCGGAGTGTCCTCAACCATGGATCAGCATGGTACCTGAGTGTCCTCAACCATGGATCAGCATGGTACCTGAGTGTCCTCAATGAAAGGCCATGGATCAGCATGGTACTGGAGTGTCCTCAATGACAGGCCATGGATCAGCATGGTACCTGAGTGTTCTCAATCATGGATCAGCATGGTACCTGAGTGTCCTCAATGACAGGCCATGGAACAGCATGGTACCTGAGTGTCCT
Source organism: Oncorhynchus masou masou (assembly GCF_036934945.1). Classification (NCBI taxonomy): domain Eukaryota; kingdom Metazoa; phylum Chordata; class Actinopteri; order Salmoniformes; family Salmonidae; genus Oncorhynchus; species Oncorhynchus masou. The sequence continues at coordinate 2,294 of NW_027009302.1, read as the reverse complement.
CAATGACAGGCCATGGATCAGCATGGTACCTGAGTGTCCTCAACCATGGATCAGCATGGTACCGGAGTGTCCTCAATGACAGGCCATGGATCAGCATGGTACCGGAGTGTCCTCAATGACAGGCCATGGAACAGCATGGTACCTGAGTGTCCTCAACCATGGATCAGCATGGTACCTGAGTGTCCTCAATGACAGGCCATGGATCAGCATGGTACCTGAGTGTCCTCAATGACAGGCCATGGATCAGCATGGTACCGGAGTGTCCTCAATGACAGGCCATGGATCAGCATGGTACCTGAGTGTCCTCAACCATGGATCAGCATGGTACCTGAGTGTCCTCAATGACAGGCCATGGATCAGCATGGTACCTGAGTGTCCTCAATGACAGGCCATGGATCAGCATGGTACCTGAGTGTCCTCAACCATGGAACAGCATGGTACCTGAGTGTCCTCAATCATGGATCAGCATGGCGTCGGAGCCGGTGTAGTAGGATTCAATCTTAGTCCTATATTTATGTTATTCTTGTTTGATGGTTTATTTCAGGGCATGGCGGGATTTCTTATAAGCGTCTGGGTTAGAGGCCCGCTCCTTGAAAGCGGCAGCTCTACCCTTTAGCTCAGTGCGGATATTGCCGGTAATCCATGGCTTCTGGTTGGGTTATGTACGTACGGTCACTGTGGGGACAACGTCATCGGAAATAGTTGTAGATGATCCACAACATAGGGTCTGCTACTAGTAGCTACCAAGTAACAAAATGACCCATACATATAGCGTTAACATAGTATACCATAAACCAACAAAAAAGTATCAAAGTTCAGAAATGAACAGGCTACGTGAGAAAAAGAGATACAATTGAATATGTGCTACGTTATCCAAAGGCCCTTGCGTATGATGTTGACGTCAGGCTTGCACGTAAGTGTCAATCATTTAAGTCCATATGATCGAAACTTTAGTCTTCATATAAAGTAGTCCCGATGTTGCTTCTCGGTGTTGCAGGATGAATGAACAAGGTCCCGGTGCTTCTCGGTGGTGCAGGATGAATGAACAAGGTCCCGATGATGCTTCTCGGTGGTGCAGGATGAATGAACAAGGTCCCGATGATGCTTCTCGGTGGTGCAGGATGAATGAACAAGGTCCCGATGATGCTTCTCGGTGGTGCAGGATGAATGAACAAGGTCCCGATGCTTCTCGGTGGTGCAGGATGAATGAACAAGGTCCCGATGCTTCTCGATGGTGCAGGATGAATGAACAAGGTCCCGATGCCTCTCGGTGGTGCAGGATGGATGAATGAACAAGGTCCCGATGCTTCTCGGTGGTGCAGGATGAATGAACAAGGTCCCGATGCTTCTCGGTGGTGCAGGATGAATGAACAAGGTCCCGGTGTGTCCGTTGACATGGAGCTGAACATTTTCACTTGGCATTTTACAAGGTTTTATGTAATCCAATGGAAGCGAATTATCAACATAACAAAAATCAACTTAAACATGAAGTCCAACGTTGAACGGACAGCTATCTCGCCTGTCATATAGAAGAAACTGAGCTAAGTGATGAGCACATACAGGCTACAAATAATATAAGGAAACTTTGAGTGGGCTAGCTGCCATATTATTCACTTAGCTGTTATGCTAGCTGCAGTACTACAGTAGCAGCTAATACATTAGCTAATGTTAGTTAGCTTGCCAACAGTCACATAATCGAAGGTGGTTTAATTCTCCGTAGTCCAGAGTGGTGGTAAACTTGACAGCGGCAACATGACTAGGAATAAGATTCACGCTGTATGCCACGGATGAACGCCTCGGCTTGAGAGGGAGATTCAGACCCGTGTGACCGTCCATTGTAAGTCAGCTGTAGTTTAGCTGGGAAGGCTATTCCATAGGCAATGTTGAGGGACCTGGCGTTTGACCCCATCGTAGCCATTTCTTTTTCAGTGCAGGTCTGCGGATAGGTCAGAGAAGGGCATGATCTCTTGGTCCCCGTACATCACCTTGCCCATAGCCCTGACTTTCCGCCTCACTCGGACTTGTCTGAAAAGTTGAGAAACTTCATGATGAGGACTCGAGGAGAGGGGTGGCCGGAACGACCCGGAAGCAGACGGGCTCTTTCAATGCGTAGGGGGTCCAGGAAAGTTGTCCATGCCTAATGCCTCGGGAAGGCATCTCTGGAGAAATGCAACTGCGTCACAATTTTTCACTTTTTCGGGTAGATTAACCAGTCTCGATTTTGACCTGTGGTGGCTCTTTAGCGAGTTTAGTTTTGAAGTAAGATCCGCCACTTGTTTTCCAACTTTTCGGGG
>NW_027009301.1:0-48719 GCF_036934945.1 Oncorhynchus masou masou | reverse complement strand
AATGCATGCAGAGCAGAATTAGGCCGATACCCACTAATTATCAAAATCCAGAAAAGAGCCGTTAAATTCTACAACCACCTAAAAGGAAGCGATTCCCAAACCTTCCATAACAAAGCCATCATCTACAGAGAGATGAACCTGGAGAAGAGTCCCTAAGCAAGCTGGTCCTTGGGCTCTGTTCACAAACAGAAACACCCCACAGAGCCCCAGGACAACAGCACAATTAGACCCAACCAAATCATGAAAAACAAAAAGATAATTACTTGACACATTGGAAAGAATTAACAAAAAAACAGAGCAAACTAGAATGCTATTTGGCCCTAAACAGAGAGTACACAGTGGCAGAATACCTGACCACTGTATTTATTAAACTTAAGGAAAGCTTTGACTATGTACAGACTCAGTAGCATAGCCTTGCTATTGAGAAGGCCGCCGTAGGCAGACATAGCTCTCAGAGAAGACAGGCTATGTGCTCACTGCCCACAAAATGAGGTGGAAACTGAGCTGCACTTCCTAACCTCCTGCCCAATGTATGACCATATTAGAGAGACAAATTTTCCTCAGATTACACAGATCCACAAAGAATTCAAAAACAAATCCAATTTTGATAAACTCCCATATCTACTGGGTGAAATTCCACAGTGTGCCATCACAGCAGCAAGATTGTGACCTGTTGCTTACAAGAAAGGGCAACCAGTGAAGAACAAACACCATTGTAAATACAACCCATATTTATGCTTATTTATTTTCCCTTGTGTACTTTCACCATTTGTACATTGTTACAACACTGTGTATATATATATAATATATATAATATGACATTGGGAATGTCTTTATTGTCTTTATTGTTTTGAAACGTCTGTATGTGTAATGTTTACTGTTAATTTTGATTGTTTATTTCACTTTTGTATATTATCTACCTCACTTGCTTTGGCAATGTTAACCCATGTATCCCATGCCAATAAAGCCCCTTAAATTTAATTTAATTGACAGAGAGAGACAGAGAGAGAGAGAGAGAGAGAGAGAGAGAGAGAGAGAGAGAGAGAGAGAGAGAGAGAGAGAGAGACAGAGAGACAGAGAGAGAGAGACAGAGAGAGAGAGACAGAGAGAGAGAGAGAGAGAGAGAGAGAGAGAGAGAGAGAGGGACAGAGGGACAGAGACAGAGAGAGAGAGATGCACTCGTATACTGCTTCATACAAACTTATAGGCACATATACACATGCATCGCCCACACAAAGGCTACTCCATACAAACACATGCTTACTCAAAATGTACTCACTCACACACATTTGCCCACACACCCCTAGCCAGACACATGGTCACCATAACAGACAGACGGACAGACAGACGGATAGATGGATGGATGGATGGATGGATGGATGGATGGATAGATAGATAGATTGCACAAAAGCAGGCCGTAGGAAGACATTTCACAACAGCAGGCTGTAGGAAGACATTTCACAACAGCAGGCTGTAGTTATGGCTGTAAATACATGTTGCCTCTGAGCCTTAGGGACAATGACAGTGTCTTGGGGACAATAGAGCATGTGGCATTGGAATGATGACACTCAACTCCGCCCACCGTTTGGAACACTGAAATGTGTTCCATAATTCCCTCTGTTTCATGTACCAGCAGTATACTGGTATAACAGTATCTCAACAATCTCACTTTTTCTGATCACTTTTTAGTCTCTCTCTCTCCACTTCTTTCCCCCCTTCTTTAATATCTCTCTATTTCTGTAATCTCTCTCCCTCGTTCTGACAGCTCTACCTTGCAGCTCTTTTTCTCTCTCTCTAATCTGTTATTTTTATTAGCTGTTAAGAGACGGTCTGTCTCACTATATGCTGTAGGTGAGAACAACATGAAACGTACAGTAATGGCTTCTAGGTGTACTGGAGGGCCAAGCAGAGTCAACATGGTTTGGGAAGAGTTGTGGGGTTTTGAGACTTGAAAAAAGTACACTAGTTAATGTAAAATGTATGTGTGAGACAGCAAGAGAGATTGAGACAGAGAGCCAGTCAGAGAAAGAACAGAGAGAGACAGAGACAGAGACAGAGAGAGACGGAGAGAGACAGAGAGAGAGACACAGAGATAGAGAGAGAAAGAACAGAGAGAAACAGAGAGAGAGAGAGATGGCGAGAGAGAGAGAAAGAGAGAGATAAACAGAGACAGACAGACAGACAGACAGACAGACAGACAGACAGACAGACAGACAGAGACAGACAGAGACAGACAGAGACAGAGAGACAGAGAGAGAAACAGAGAGGGAGAGACAGAGAGAGAAACAGAGAGAGAGAGACAGAGAGAGAGAGACAGAGAGACAGTCAGAGAAAGAACAGAGAGAGAGATGTTTACTGTTAATTTTTATTGTTTATTTCACTTTATATATTCACTTTATATATTATCTACCTCACTTGCTTTGGCAATGTTAACACATGTTTCCCATGCCAATAAAGCCCTTGAATTGAATTGAGAGAAAGAGACAGAGAGAGAAATAGAGAGAGAGACAGAGACCACGGTAAGGAATGTCGAGGATGTCAGCTACTGTAGGAGGAACATGTGCTATACTAGCATGGAGGTGTGCTTCTTGTCACACTCTGGTAGTCTTCCATCACTTCAACACACACGGTCCTGTTCTGCTCTAACAAAAGCAGCACTGTTCCCCCCAGGTCTTAGAACAAGGACAAACTTAGTAGCACCCAGTTTATGTCTCTAATATCAGATCACTTACAGAAGTAGAAAAACAAATCCAGTGGAGAAGCTCCTGCTCTTTACTCCAGTTAAATAGAGTAGATGTTTTATCACGTCGTGTCTGGGGCTTGTTGAGGTGGTTGTGATAAACTACATTAGTTTACACAGATATTTAAGACAATGTGACGGGGCTTAAGGTGGTTGTGATAAACTAGTTTACACACATTAGTTTACACAGATATTTAAGAGGGCAGGTGGTTGTGATAAACTACATTAGTTTACACAGATATTTAAGACAATGTAAAGACGGGGCTTGTTGAGGTGGTTGTGATAAACTACATTAGTTTACACAGATATTTAAGGTAAAAAGACGGGGCTTGTTGACACAGTATTTTGTGATAAACGACAAGTTTACACAGATAAAGACGGTGCTTGTTGAGGTGGTTGTGATAAATGACATTGAGATATTTAAGACAATGACGGTGCTTGTTGAGGTGGTTGTGACAAACTACATTGTTTACACAGATATTTAAGACAATGTAAAGACGGTGCTTGGTTTTTATAGAGAAGTCAGATGTGTCTGTACTTGTCCTCATCCTCTCACACACACATACAGTATGTACCAGTCTTGAAGAACATTTGGGACGACCTGTTTTTCCTGCTTTTGTTTTTGGAATCTTAAGGAAGAGATTTTAAGACTTATCAAAGATGACTAAAAGCCCTGGGGTGTTTACTCAACACGACACAAAGCTACAACTGCCAAAGAACATATCCATGGTGAATTGGCAATTGCGAATCGTGTCAACACACACACTGCATGAGTGTGTGTTTTTGTGTGTTTTAAACAGACCAAGCCCTATGGCTGTGTCTCACTCTCCACCTCTCTCTCTAACCTGCAGGCCTGTCATATCTTTCAGCAAATAGTGATGAGCCTCTTGAGTCTCTTCCACTTAGCTGCAGGTGTGCCAGGGGGAGAGAAGGGCTCTTCTACAGGCTGCAAACACACACACACACACACACACACACACACACACACACACACACACACACACACGAGAGTATGTCTAGAGAAACCGGAAGAGCAAGGCCCAATCTATCCTCAGTCCTCCTTCTTTTCCAATACCCCTCCTCCTTCCAGGTGCCCGAGTTCCCCCCCAACCGCTACCCTGTGTTATCCCTTTGTGGAACCCAACATAGTGATAGACCTCCCCATGTCTAACTGGAGCTGTAAACAGTAGACACCTCTGAGATTGGGTAGCTGTGTGTATGTATGTATGTATCTGACACACACACACACACACACACGTCATATTAGTTAGCCACACAGACTCCTCGTTAGCACACTGACCTTGTATGTGCCTGTGTCTGACCAATAAGACACATACACTAGACACTAAACTACACACTAAACTACACACTAAACTACACTACACACACACGGCTGGATCACCTCATCACCCCAGCGTTAAGCCAGTGAGGGGGGTTTTAATGCAGATGCCTGTGGAGATGTAGAAGCATAGAAAAGGGAAGGAAAATGGGGATACTTAGTCAGTTGTACAACTGCATTCAAATTCAATGAGTCTTTCCGCATATGACCTTACCCCTCTGAATCAGAGAGGTTCGGAGGGGGCATTAATCCACGTCATCGGGGCATGGGGAGAAGCTGTTGTTGGGAGTTAACTGCCTTGCTTAAGGGCAGAACGGCAGATTTATCCACCTTGCCGGCTCAGGGATTAGAACCAGCAACCTTTCGGTTACTGGCCCAAGGATGGACTGAGAGGGGGGTATTCATCCATTGGTGTGTGTTTGTACATGAGTGTGACTCAGTTAGGTTTTCGTAAGAATAGAGTAAACAAGTGAAAAATGAAAATGTGTGTATTGAGGGAACTGGTGTGTAACTAAGGAGGGAGGATTGTGGAAGGGGAAATGACAGATAATGTGTAGGTTACTGAACCTTTAGTGTTTACTCTCTCACATAACTGTTTACTCAAACTCCTCATGGACCCCTGGAGAGAGAGAGAGAGAGACAGACAGAGAGACAGAGAGACAGACAGAGAGACAGACAGAGAGAAAGACTGACCATCCGACAGAGAGATCTAAGACTGACCATCCGTTCACTCCAGTCTCCTTCACAGTGTTCTGGTAAAGTTTTATTTTAGTCTAATCAGAACTGTGTTCCTACGTGTTGATTTGGTGGATAAAGCCAGTGACCTCTGTTTGTTCCCAGAGACAGACACATTCTGGGTGGAAGTTGACAGATCTAAGGGTCAAATTACCCTTAGAGAGAGAGAATGAGGAGGGAGAGAAAGAGAGGAGGGGAGAGAAAGGAGGGAGAGAGAGAGATGAGGATGAGAGAGAGAATGAGGAGGAGGAGAGAGAGAGAGAATGAGGATGAGGAGGGGAGAGAGAGAGAATGAGGGGAGAGAGAGAGAATGAGGATGGAGAGAGAGAGAATGAGGAGAGAGAGAGAATGAGGGAGGAGAGAGAGAGAGAGAATGAGGAGGAGAGAGAGAATGAGGAGGGAGAAGAGGGAGGGAGAGAGAGAGAATGAGGAATGAGGAGGGAGAGAGAGAGAGAATGAGGAGGGAGAGAGAGAATGAGAGAGAGAATGAGGATGAGAGAGAGAATGAGGAGAGAGATGAGGGAGGGAGAGAGAGAGAGAGAATGAGGAGGAGAGAGAGAGAGAATGAGGAGGGAGAGAGAGAATGAGGAGGGAGAGAGGGAGAAGAGAGAGAGAGAATGAGGATGGAGAGAGAGAGAGAATGAGGATGAGAGAGAGAATGAGGGAGAGAGAGAGAGAATGAGGAGGAGAGAGAGAGAGAGGAGGGAGGAGAGGAGAATGAGGAGGGAGAGAGAGAATGAGGAGGGGAGAGAGAGAATGAGGAGGAGAGAGAGAGAGAGAATGAGGGAGAGAGAGAGAGAATGAGGAGGGAGAGAGAGAGAATGAGGAGGGAGAGAGAGAGAATGAGGAGGGAGAGAGAGAATGAGGAGGGAGAGAGAGAGAATGAGGATGGAGAGAGAGAGAGAATGAGGATGAGAGAGAGAATGAGGGAGAGAGAGAGAGAATGAGGAGGAGAGAGAGAGAGAATGAGGAGGGAGAGAGAGAGAATGAGGAGGGAGAGAGAGAGAATGATGAGGAGGGGAGAGAGAGAGAATGAGGAGGAGAGAGAGAGAGAGAGGATGGGAGAGAGAGAATGAGGGGGGAGAGAGAGAGAATGAGGATGAGAGAGAGAATGAGGGGAGAGAGAGAGAATGAGGAGGGAGAGAGAAGAGAGAATGAGGAGGGAGAGAGAGAGAATGAGAGAGAGAGAGAATGAGGATGGAGAGAGAGAGAGAATGAGGAGAGAGAGAGAGAGAATGAGGGGGAGAGAGAGAGAATGAGGAGAGAGAGAGAGAATGAGGAGGGAGAGAGAGAGAATGAGGAGGGAGAGAGAGAGAATGAGGAGGGAGAGAGAGAATGAGGATGAGAGAGAGAGAGAGAGGGAGGAGAGAGAGAGAATGAGGAGGAGAGAGAGAGAGAATGAGAGAGAGAATGAGGGAGAGAGAGAGAGAATGAGGAGGGAGAGAGAGAGAGAGAATGAGGAGGGAGAGAGAGAGAATGAGGGAGAGAGAGAGAGAATGAGGAGGAGAGAGAGAATGAGGAGGAGAGAGAGAGAATGAGGGAGGGAGAGAGAGAGAATGAGGGAGGAGAGAGAGAGAATGAGGAGGGAGAGAGAGAGAATGAGGATGAGAGATGAGGGAGAGAGAGAATGAGGAGAGAGAGAGAGAGAGAATGAGGAGGGAGAGAGAGAATGAGGGAGAGAGAGAGAGAGAGAATGAGGAGGAGAGAGAGAGAATGAGGAGGGAGAGAGAGAGAGAATGAGGAGGAGAGAGAGAGAATGAGGAGGAGAGGAGAGAATGAGGAGAAGAGGAATGAGGAGGGAGAGAGAGAGAATGAGGAGGGGAGAGAGAGAGAATGAGGAGGGGAGAGAGAGAGAGAATGAGGAGGGAGAGAGAGAGAATGAGAATGAGGAGGGGAGAGAGAGAGAGAATGAGAGAGAATGAGGAGGAGAGAGAATGAGGAGAGAGAGAGAATGAGAGATGAGGAGGGAGGAGAGAGAGAAGAGGATGAGAGAGAGAGAGAGAGAGAATGAGGATGGAGAGAGAGAGAGAATGAGGATGAGAGAGAGAATGAGGGAGAGAGAGAGAGAGAATGAGGAGGAGAGAGAGAGAGAATGAGGAGGGAGAGAGAGAGAATGAGGGGAGAGAGAGAGAGAATGAGGAGGGAGAGAGAGAGAGAATGAGGAGGGAGAGAGAGAGAGAGAGAGAATGAGGGAGAGAGAGAGAGAATGAGGAGGAGAGAGAGAGAGAATGAGGAGGGAGGAGAGAGAGAATGAGAGAATGAGGAGGGAGAGAGAGAGAATGAGGAGGGAGAGAGAGAGAGAATGAGGAGAGGAGAGAGAGAGAAGAGAGAATGAGAGAGAGAATGAGAGAGAGAGAGAGAGAATGAGGAGGAGAGAGAGAGAATGAGGAGGGAGAGAGAGAGAATGAGGATGGAGGGAGAGAGAGAATGAGAGGAGGAGAGAGAGAGAGAATGAGGAGGGAGAGAGAGAGAATGAGGAGGGAGAGAGAGAGAATGAGGAGGAGGGGAGAGAGAGAGGAGGAGGGAGAGAGAGAGAATGAGGAGGGAGAGAGGAGAGAATGAGGAGGGAGAGAGAGAGAGAATGAGGATGAGAGAGAGAATGAGGGAGAGAGAGAGAGAATGAGGAGGAGAGAGAGAGAGAATGAGGAGGGAGAGAGAGAGAATGAGGAGGGAGAGAGAGAGAATGAGGAGGGAGAGAGAGAGAATGAGGATGGAGAGAGAGAGAGAATGAGGATGAGAGAGAGAATGAGGGAGAGAGAGAGAGAATGAGGAGGAGAGAGAGAGAGGAGAGAGAGAGAGAATGAGGAGGGAGAGAGAGAGAATGAGGAGGAGAGAGAGAGAATGAGGATGAGAGAGAGAGGGAGAAGAGAGAGAATGAGGAGGAGAGAGAGAGAATGAGGAGGGAGAGAGAGAGAGAATGAGGAGGGAGGAGGGAGAGAGAGAATGAGGAGGGAGAGAGAGAGAATGAGGAGGGAGAGAGAGAGAATGAGGGGAGAGAGAGGGAGAGAGAGAGAATGAGGGAGAGAGAGAGATGAGGAATGAGGAGAATGAGGAGGGAGAGAGAGAATGAGGAGGGAGGAGGGAGAGAGAGAGAGAATGAGGAGGGAGAGAGAGAGAGAATGAGGAGGGGAGAGAGAGAGAATGAGGGGGGAGAGAGAGAGAGAAGAGAGAGAATGAGGAGGAGAGAGAGAGAATGAGGAGGGGAGAGAGAGAGAATGAGGAGGGAGAGAGAGAGAATGAGGAGGGAGAGAGAGAGAATGAGGAGGGAGAGAGAGAGAGAATGAGGAGGGAGAGAGAGAGAGAATGAGGAGGGAGAGAGAGAGATGAGGAGGGAGAGAGAGAATGAGGAGGGAGAGAGAGAGAATGAGGAGGGAGAGAGAGAGAGAATGAGGAGGGAGAGAGAGAGAGAATGAGGAGGAGAGAGAGAGAGAATGAGGAGGGGAGAGAATGAGGAGGAGGAGAGAGAGAGAATGAGGAGGGGAGGAGAGAGAGAGAATGAGGAGGGAGAGAGAGAGAGAATGAGGAGGGAGAGAGAGAGAATGAGGAGGGAGAGAGAGAGAGAGAGAAGAGGAGAGAATGAGGATGAGAGAGAGAATGAGGAGGGAGAGAGAGAGAGAATGAGGAGGGAGAGAGAGAGAATGAGGAGGAGAGAGAGAGAGAATGAGGAGGGAGAGAGAGAGAATGAGGAGGGAGAGAGAGAGAATGAGGAGGGAGAGAGAGAGAGAATGAGGAGGGAGAGAGAGAGAATGAGGAGGGAGAGAGAGAGAGAATGAGGAGGGAGAGAGAGAGAATGAGGAGGGAGAGAGAGAGAATGAGAGGGAAGAGAGAGAGAATGAGGAGGGAGAGAGAGAGAGAATGAGGAGGGAGAGGGAGAGAGAGAAGAGAATGAGGAGGGGAGAGAGAGAGAATGAGGAGGAGAGAGAGAGAGAATGAGGAGGGAGAGAGAATGAGAAGGGAGAGAGAGAGAATGAGGAGGGAGAGAGAGAGAATGAGAGAGAATGGAGGGAGAGAGAGAGAATGAGGAGGGAGAGAGAGAGAGAGAATGATGAGGATGGAGAGAGAGAGAGAATGAGGATGAGAGAGAGAATGAGGGGGAGAGAGAGAGAGAATGAGGAGGGAGAGAGAGAGAGAGAGAATGAGGAGGGAGAGAGAGAGAGAGAATGAGGAGGGAGAGAGAATGAGGAGGGGGAGAGAATGAGTAGAGAGAGAGAATGAGGAGGGAGAGAGAGAATTAGGAGGGAGAGAGAGAATGAGGAGGGAGAGAGAGAATGAGGAGGGAGAGAGAGAGAGAATGAGGAGGGAGAGAGAGAGAGAATGAGGATGGAGAGAGAGAATGAGGATGGAGAGAGAGAGAGAATGAGGATGAGAGAGAGAATGAGGGGGGAGAGAGAGAGAATGAGGAGGGAGAGAGAGAGAGAGAGAATGAGGAGGGAGAGAGAGAGAGAGAATGAGGAGGGAGAGAGAGAATTAGGAGGGAGAGAGAGAATGAGGAGGGAGAGAGAGAATGAGGAGGGAGAGAGAGACTGAGGAGGGAGAGAGAGACTGAGGAGGGAGAGAGAGAATGGGGAGGGAGAGAGAGAATGAGGAGGGAGAGAGAGAATGAGGAGGGAGAGAGAATGAGGAGGGAGAGAGAGAATGAGGAGGGAGAGAGAGACTGAGGAGGGAGAGAGAGACTGAGGAGGGAGAGAGAGAATGCGGAGGGAGAGAGAATGAGGAGGGAGAGAGAATGAGGAGGGAGAGAGAATGAGGAGGGAGAGAGAGAATGAGGAGGGAGAGAGAGAATGAGGAGGGAGAGAGAGAATGAGGAGGGAGAGAGAGACTGAGGAGGGAGAGAGAGAATGAGGAGGGAGAGAGAGAATGAGGAGGGAGAGAGAGACTGAGGAGGGAGAGAGAGACTGAGGAGGGAGAGAGAGAATGAGGAGGGAGAGAGAGAATGAGGAGGGAGAGAGAGAATGAGGAGGGAGAGAGAGAATGAGGAGGGAGAGAGAGAATGAGGAGGGAGAGAGAGACTGAGGAGGGAGAGAGAGAATGAGGAGGGAGAGAGAGAATGAGGAGGGAGAGAGAGAATGAGGAGGGAGAGAGAGAGAATGAGGAGGGAGAGAGAATGAGGAGGGAGAGAGAATGAGGAGGGAGAGAGAATGAGGAGGGAGAGAGAGACTGAGGAGGGAGAGAGAGACTGAGGAGGGAGAGAGAGAGAATGAGGAATACAGACATAGACCACTACTCTGTGTTCAATCACACACACACACACACACACACACACACACACATGACCAGAATGTGAATTCGAACTGATGCTACTGATAAACCTCAATAGCCTACAGCAAAATAGTCCATTGATTCAACACGCTGACACTCAGGAACAGTACAGCTCTGTTGTGGTTCATACAGACAGATCTGTATTTAACAAATACCACCGCTATCTCTATCTCTGCTGTTATCTCTGTCGGAGAGGCTGGGATACATGACCCTCGGTGGAGCCCTCCATCACAGAGATCTATGCTACTAGAATCAAAGGTTATATAAAGCACAATGTGTTTACAGTGTAGGGTCTCTATGGTGTAACTGTGGTTTTGTAAAGGATTTTATCATCAGATCAACTACACACAGCAGTCACACTCATGGATTGCAAAGTGTGCGTGTGTATTAGCGTGTCTGTTCATAGACCAAGTGTATCATAGTAAAGGTTGTTCACACGCTGATAGTGATGCAGAATGTTGAGGCGTACCTGAAAGAATGGCTCCTGGTCACAGCTTCTCAGATAAATTCCTCCGATGTTGAACAACATTCCAACCCATGTTATTCTGGATCAACACACACACACACACACACACACACACACACACACACACACACACACACACACACACACACACACACACACACACACACACACACACACACACACACACACACACACACACACACACACACACACACACACACACACACACACACATAATTCATAACTACATATCTAGCATTAATATAATCTCAGGACAAATCCATGTTCTATTTGTGACTGTCATCATGTCTCTCATCAAAACATAACAGCCCTGCAGTCTGAACAGTAGGGTCAAGCCTTGGTCAGGCATCTAAAAGCCATCATGTCTTTAAAGTCCTTCATCATCAGCCTGTTCAGTATTTTCTGCAGCTGATTGACTCTCAACAGACTGCAGTGTGCTAGCTGTGCTTGTCTTGGCTGTACAAAGTGTCTGTGCTCAGCCTCAGAGGAATGTCTCATTTTAACTGGACAGCATTGAAGACCAGCGACTTAGTCCAACAAACTATTTTTCTTTGTCCCACATCTCAACTTTGCCTTACCTTTGTCTCCCTTTCTATGTCTCTCCCTCTTTTGCTCTCTCTCTACCTTTCCCTCTCTATTCTATTCTCTCTCTCTCTCGCTCTCTCTCTCTCTCTCTCTCTCTCTCTCTCTCTAGTCTCTCTCTCTAGTCTCTCTCTCTCTCTCTCTGTCTCTAGTCTCTCTCTCTCTCTCTCTAGTCTCTCTCTCTAGTCTCTCTCTCTAGTCTCTCTCTCTCTAGTCTCTCTCTCTCTCTCTGAAAGGGCATCAAGTGCAAACCCACACTTTCATTACTTCCCTCTCCTCTCCCGCCGGTGTATAAAACGCTGTCGCTGCTTAACTTCTGATCCGTTCTCCTTCACTTTGAAGTGGCTACAGCTCATCTGCTAACAACATGGCCAAGTTCAAAGATACCACAGGCTCAGGGAGCCACTGTAGTGTGAGAGGAGAGGAGTATGTGAACAGGGAAGTCAACAGGGACATTCTGGGATAGGTGCTTCCATTTTTTGACTTTTAAATTAAAAGGTTGAATGGTGACCACTTTGTTGTAGTTTGAATCCCAGATTGCCCCTTTAAGTATCCTGAAACAACCTTCAATACTTTTCCCCCAAACTTAAAAAAAAACTTATTGTTGAGACAAAGGTCTCGTTCAAGTCGTTCAAATCAAATCAAATGTTATGAGTCACATGAGCCGAATACATCAGGTCACCTTACAGTGAAACGATGACTTATGACCCCATAACCAACGATGCAGCTTAAAGAAATACAGATAAGAATAAGAGATAAAAGTAACAATTAATTAAAGAGCAGCAGTAAAATAACAATAGTGAGACTATATACAGGGGGTGCCGGTACAGAGTCAACGTGCGGAGGAACCGGTTAGTTGAGGTAGTATGTACATGTAGGTGGAGTTATTCAAGTGACTATGGATAGATGATAACAGAGAGTAGCAGTGGTGGAAAGAGGGGGTGAAGAAGGGAGAAGAACTTGACTCTCTTTTACGTGAGTAAACAAACAAACACATTAGACTGATTGAAATGGTAAATGTTCCAAGTTGTATGGTGATCATACAGGTATGACTGGTATGGTGTCTACTATACCTGAAGGAACAAATTATAACTGAAGTCACACACACACACACACACACACACACACACACAAACCCCTCGACCCTAGTCCTTCTTCCCTGCCAGTTTCCTGCCTGCCAAAACTCCTACACCCCCAATCCTGCCCCTCCGCCCAACACACACACACTCCTGGACCCTGCTCCTTCCACCTCGTCAGTTCCCTGTCCTGACCTGTGTTCTGACTGGCCCCTCCAGCTGCACCCCCCCCCCCCTCTGCCTTCTGACCCCCTAAACCGCCTGCCACCCGTAGGGGGGAGCAGGAGTGGACAGAGGTATGAGAGGTTTGGAGAGGGGGGGAGCAGGCCGGAGTACAGGAACAAGCAGCTAACAGCTCTTCATTTATCGTAGAAAGGAGGGGTCACTGAATGTGCCTATTTAATGAAAGTCTGACAGCTGGACATCGGTACAGAAAGTAACAGAACATTTAATTGCAAAGCATGTGTGTGTCCTGTGTGTGTGTGTGGGGGGGGGGGGGTCAAGTCTTAATGTCCACTTGCAATAACATCCCAACAGTCTATTTTCCTGCTGTTTGTCTAAACACAGGGCTGTATGAAGCTCTGGGTCTCAGAGCAGGCTGCTGTTTGTCTAAACACAGGGCTGTATGAAGCTCTGGGTCTCAGAGCAGGCTGCTGTTTGTCTAAACACAGGGCTGTATGATGCTCTGGGTCTCAGAGCAGGCTGCTGTTTGTCTAAACACAGGGCTGTATGAAGCTCTGGGTCTCAGAGCAGGCTGTTGTTTGTCTAAACACAGGGCTGTATGATGCTCTGGGTCTCAGAGCAGGCTGCTGTTTGTCTAAACACAGGGCTGTATGATGCTCTGGGTCTCAGAGCAGGCTGCTGTTTGTCTAAACACAGGGCTGTATGATGCTCTGGGTCTCAGAGCAGGCTGCTGTTTGTCTAAACACAGGGCTGTATGATGCTCTGGGTCTCAGAGCAGGCTGCTGTTTGTCTAAACACAGGGCTGTATGAAGCTCTGGGTCTCAGAGCAGGCTGCTGTTTGTCTAAACACAGGGCTGTATGAAGCTCTGGGTCTCAGAGCAGGCTGCTGTTTGTCTAAACACAGGGCTGTATGAAGCTCTGGGTCTCAGAGCAGGCTGCTGTTTGTCTAAACACAGGGCTGTATGAAGCTCTGGGTCTCAGAGCAGGCTGCTGTTTGTCTAAACACAGGGCTGTATGATGCTCTGGGTCTCAGAGCAGGCTGCTGTTTGTCTAAACACAGGGCTGTATGAAGCTCTGGGTCTCAGAGCAGGCTGCTGTTTGTCTAAACACAGGGCTGTATGATGCTCTGGGTCTCAGAGAAGGCTGTTGCCAAGGGAAACAGAAAACACTTACCATGAAAGCCACATATACATACAGTGCCTTGCGAAAGTATTCGGCCCCCTTGAACTTTGCGACCTTTTGCCACATTTCAGGCTTCAAACATAAAGATATAAAACTGTATTTTTTTGTGAAGAATCAACAACAAGTGGGACACAATCATGAAGTGGAACGACATTTATTGGATATTTCAAACTTTTTTAACAAATCAAAAACTGAAAAATTGGGCGTGCAAAATGATTCAGCCCCCTTAAGTTAATACTTTGTAGCGCCACCTTTTGCTGCGATTACAGCTGTAAGTCGCTTGGGGTATGTCTCTATCAGTTTTGCACATCGAGAGACTGAAATTTTTTCCCATTCCTCCTTGCAAAACAGCTCGAGCTCAGTGAGGTTGGATGGAGAGCATTTGTGAACAGCAGTTTTCAGTTCTTTCCACAGATTCTCGATTGGATTCAGGTCTGGACTTTGACTTGGCCATTCTAACACCTGGATATGTTTATTTTTGAACCATTCCATTGTAGATTTTGCTTTATGTTTTGGATCATTGTCTTGTTGGAAGACAAATCTCCGTCCCAGTCTCAGGTCTTTTGCAGACTCCATCAGGTTTTCTTCCAGAATGGTCCTGTATTTGGCTCCATCCATCTTCCCATCAATTTTAACCATCTTCCCTGTCCCTGCTGAAGAAAAGCAGGCCCAAACCATGATGCTGCCACCACCATGTTTGACAGTGGGGATGGGGGTTCAGGGTGATGAGCTGTGTTGCTTTTACGCCAAACATAACGCTTTGCATTGTTGCCAAAAAGTTCAATTTTGGTTTCATCTGACCAGAGCACCTTCTTCCACATGTTTGGTGTGTCTCCCAGGTGGCTTGTGGCAAACTTTAAACGACACTTTTTATGGATATCTTTAAGAAATGGCTTTCTTCTTGCCACTCTTCCATAAAGGCCAGATTTGTGCAATATACGACTGATTGTTGTCCTATGGACAGAGTCTCCCACCTCAGCTGTAGATCTCTGCAGTTCATCCAGAGTGATCATGGGCCTCTTGGCTGCATCTCTGATCAATCTTCTCCTTGTATGAGCTGAAAGTTGAGGGACGGCCAGGTCTTGGAAGATTTGCAGTGGTCTGATACTCCTTCCATTTCAATATTATCGCTTGCACAGTGCTCCTTGGGATGTTTAAAGCTTGGGAAATCTTTTTGTATCCAAATCCGGCTTTAAACTTCTTCACAACAGTATCTCGGACCTGCCTGGTGTGTTCCTTGTTCTTCATGATGCTCTCTGCGCTTTTAACAGACCTCTGAGACTATCACAGTGCAGGTGCATTTATACGGAGACTTGATTACACACAGGTGGATTGTATTTATCATCATTAGTCATTTAGGTCAACATTGGATCATTCAGAGATCCTCACTGAACTTCTGGAGAGAGTTTGCTGCACTGAAAGTAAAGGGGCTGAATAATTTTGCACGCCCAATTTTTCAGTTTTTGATTTGTTAAAAAAGTTTGAAATATCCAATGAATGTCGTTCCACTTCATGATTGTGTCCCACTTGTTGTTGATTCTTCACAAAAAAATACAGTTTTTTATCTTTATGTTTGAAGCCTGAAATGTGGCAAAAGGTCGCAAAGTTCAAGGGGGCCGAATACTTTTGCAAGGCACTGTACCTCAACACACTCTGTTATAACTGACACAAATATGCACACTGAGCTCATCAATTTCCCAGTAAGCAAAAGAGTGGCTGTACCTTCTGTTTCCTAAGCGGCCTCTCTCATCACCTGTTGTGGCTGTAGTTGTGGAGCTGATCTGAGCTAGAGAGACAAGGCCTTTGAAGTGCTCTGAGAAGACCCTGTAGCCTCAGGCTACTGTCTGTCTGAGTGTGTATACAGGGGACCTCTGAATGGGGTGCGTGTGTGTGTGTGTGTGTGCGTGCGTGCGCATGTGTGTGTGTGTGTGTGTGTGTGTGTAGGATTGAGGGGCTATTGTATGGGATGAAAAGGCATGTGTGTGCACAACCCACACTGCGCCCTTGGGGAGAGGGGATTAGGGCTGGGGGTCAAAACTGAGAGAGGGGTGGAGGGAGTCGAAATAACTCAGCCTCTGGTATAGTATAAGACTAGTCTGTAGACTGATCAGGTATCTGAATATGCAAATGTCTCTCCCTCTCTCGCTACCTCTCCACCTATACCTCTCCACCTATACCTCTCTACCTCTCCACCTATCCCTCTCTACCTCTCCACCTATCCTTCTCTACCTCTCCACCTATCCTTCTCTACCTCTCCACCTATCCCTCTCTACCTATCCCTCTCTACCTATCCCTCTCTACCTATCCCTCTCTACCTCTCCACCTATCCCTCTCCACCTATCCCTCTCTACCTCTCCACCTATCCCTCTCTACCTCTCCACCTATCCCTCTCTACCTCTCCACCTATCCCTCTCTACCTCTCCACCTATCCCTCTCTACCTCTCCACCTATCCCTCTCTACCTCTCTACCTATCCCTCTCTACCTCTCCACCTATCCCTCTCTACCTCAAGTGAGGAGCGCCAAAGGTTCCTCTCTCAGAGTGGTACACTGAGGAAT
Organism: Oncorhynchus masou masou; assembly: GCF_036934945.1. NCBI lineage: Eukaryota > Metazoa > Chordata > Actinopteri > Salmoniformes > Salmonidae > Oncorhynchus > Oncorhynchus masou. Next base: position 32,579 of record NW_027009301.1, on the reverse strand, counting down.
GTAATGAGAAGGCTACATGTGTCACGCTCAATACCTTCCCACTAGACACCTGGATTTACCTAACACACTCCGAGGATGAGGGGGGGAGGGTTTTAAGGAGGTGCACCACAAGGGAGCAAGGGTGAGCGACCCGTAAACCTCTCCCTAGGGGGTCTGGGTTCTGAGAATCATAGGTTCCCCTCCGGTGAACATGTCAGTGCCGTGTTAGACTAACGGTACAATTCATAGAGTGTCAGGAAAGCTGTCACATTAAGATAATTCCTTGTGGAAAGATAAATACACTATTAAAGAGCAGTGGAACGTGTCGGCTATAGGCTAAATTCCACAGGTCAAGAAAAGGTTAATTCTAACCACCTCGCAGTCCAACCAAGGAGCATCAGATCAAGAACAAACTGTCGGCATAACACATTCAGACAATCATTGAGGACAATGGACATATTCAATATAATAATGTTACTTCCTGTTTGGCTCCTTTGGGCATTGAAGGAGAACAATAGACATACGATGCAAGTCATCTACTACTGTATTAAAACCTATGTCTTTCTCAGCATCAGGATGATTTACGTTGGGTTCGGGGAGACACTCGCTGTTTTATCACACATGGTGACAACTTCCCTAAACACTCTAAACGCTCCCACATGAACCAGAGCACCATCCCTCTGTCTGTGTCTGCACAGCTGCAGGTCAGGAGACTGGCCTGAGACTGGAGAAAGAGCAGAGAGGCAGGGAGAGACAGCGGGGAGAGAGAGGTAGGGAGAGACAGCGAGGGAGAGAGAGGTAGGGAGAGACAGCGAGGGAGAGAGAGGTAGGGAGAGACAGCGAGGGAGAGAGAGGTAGGGAGAGACAGCGAGGGAGAGAGAGGTAGGGAGAGACAGCGAGGGAGAGAGAGGTAGGGAGAGACAGCGAGGGAGAGAGAGGTAGGGAGAGACAGCGAGGGAGAGAGAGGTAGGGAGAGACAGCGGGGGAGAGAGAGGTAGGGAGAGACAGCGGGGGAGAGAGAGGTAGGGAGAGAGAGGTAGGGAGAGAGAGGTAGGGAGAGAGAGGTAGGGAGAGACAGCGAGGGAGAGAGAGGTAGGGAGAGAGAGGTAGGGAGAGAGAGGTAGGGAGAGACAGCGAGGAGAGAGAGGTAGGGAGAGACAGCGAGGAGAGAGAGGTAGGGAGAGACAGCGAGGAGAGAGAGGTAGGGAGAGACAGCGAGGAGAGAGAGGTAGGGAGAGACAGCGAGGGAGAGAGAGGTAGGGAGAGAGAGGTAGGGAGAGACAGCGAGGGAGAGAGAGGTAGGGAGAGAGAGGTAGGGAGAGAGAGGTAGGGAGAGACAGCGAGGGAGAGAGAGGTAGGGAGAGACAGCGGGGGAGAGAGAGGTAGGGAGAGACAGCGAGGGAGAGAGAGGTAGGGAGAGACAGCGAGGGAGAGAGAGGTAGGGAGAGACAGCGAGGGAGAGAGAGGTAGGGAGAGACAGCGAGGAGAGAGAGGTAGGGAGAGACAGCGAGGGAGAGAGAGGTAGGGAGAGACAGCGGGGGAGAGAGAGGTAGGGAGAGACAGCGAGGGAGAGAGAGGTAGGGAGAGACAGCGAGGGAGAGAGAGGTAGGGAGAGACAGCGAGGAGAGAGAGGTAGGGAGAGACAGCGAGGGAGAGAGAGGTAGGGAGAGACAGCGAGGGAGAGAGAGGTAGGGAGAGACAGCGAGGGAGAGAGAGGTAGGGAGAGACAGCGAGGGAGAGAGAGGTAGGGAGAGACAGCGAGGGAGAGAGAGGTAGGGAGAGACAGCGAGGGAGAGAACAGTGTGGCAGCGATAGAAAGAGCAGAGAGCAAGTCCAGATAGAGGGAGAAAGAAAAGAAAGACAGGGAGAGCAAGATCATTGAAACGGAGAGAAAGAGACCAAAGAATAGACAGAGAGAGAGAGAGAGAAAGAAGGACCAGAGCTCAAGGTTGTTTTAATTCCTAAATGGTCCCTAACAAGGGGAACCCAGAGTAAAAGCTTCCTAACAAGGGGAACCCAGAGTAAAAGCTTCCTAACAAAGGGAGCCCAGAGTAAAACCTTCCTAACAAAGGGAGCCCAGAGTAAAACCTTCCTAACAAGAGGAACCCAGAGTAAAAGCTCCCTAACAAGGGGAACCCAGAGTAAAAGCTCCCTAACAAGAGGAACCCAGAGTAAAAGCTCCCTAACAAGGGGAGCCCAGAGTAAAAGCTCCCTAACAAGGGGAACCCAGAGTAAAAGCTCCCTAACAAGGGGAACCCAGAGTAAAAGCTCCCTAACAAGAGGAACCCAGAGTAAAAGCTCCCTAACAAGGGGAACCCAGAGTAAAAGCTCCCTAACAAGGGGAACCCAGAGTAAAAGCTCCCTAACAAGGGGAACCCAGAGTAAAAGCTTCCTAACAAGGGGAACCCAGAGTAAAAGCTTCCTAACAAGGGGAACCCAGAGTAAAAGCTCCCTAACAAGGGGAACCCAGAGTAAAAGCTCCCTAACAAGGGGAACCCAGAGTAAAAGCTCCCTAACAAGGGGAACCCAGAGTAAAAGCTCCCTAACAAGAGGAACCCAGAGTAAAAGCTCCCTAACAAGGGGAACCCAGAGTAAAAGCTCCCTAACAAGGGGAACCCAGAGTAAAAGCTCCCTAACAAGGGGAACCCAGAGTAAAAGCTCCCTAACAAGGGGAACCCAGAGTAAAAGCTCCCTAACAAGGGGAACCCAGAGTAAAAGCTCCCTAACAAGGGGAACCCAGAGTAAAAGCTCCCTAACAAGGGGAACCCAGAGTAAAAGCTCCCTAACAAGGGGAACCCAGAGTAAAAGCTCCCTAACAAGGGGAACCCAGAGTAAAAGCTCCCTAACAAGGGGAACCCAGAGTAAAAGCTCCCTAACAAGGGGAACCCAGAGTAAAAGCTGACCTGGGGGACCTAGAGGGAGCACCACCAAAGCACCACAGGGCACAGTTAAGCCTGGCTAAGAGGAGAGGATTTATACTACTGCTGCTGTTGTTGATAACACTACAACCAGGCACGACCACTTCTCATTCTCTAATAGCTGCTTCGCACTCTTTAGTTTAACACACACACACCAAACAAAATCCTCTTCACCTTGTACCTCTTAGCTTCCATCATGGGGTTATTAACTCAATCAGGGGTCCCCCTATTTAGTTGTCATGGTGGCATGACCCAAACACTTATTAGCTGACCCCTGGGATTAGTCCAAGACCAAAGTGTTTGGGGGGGTGGGGGTAAGTAGGGGGATCTCACAATGATGTGTGTGTGTGTGTGTGTGTGTGTGTGTGTGTGTGTGTGTGTGTGTGTGTGTTAGCATCTTTGACGTTCTTTAATTAAATTGCTGAGACACCAAGTCAGGAATGTTTGCTTCCTCCCTCGCTCTCTCTGCTGATCTCTTCCTCCCTCGCTCTCTCTGCTGATCTCTTCCTCCCTCATTCTCTCTGTCCCTCCATCTCGGTCTTTACTTTTCCCATCCCTTCATAGACTTCAGTTTGTTTAGGTGCCCGTCCTGGCTGCCTCGCTGACTTGTATTTATCTAGCATGCTTTATTACATCTCTTCACACAAAGAGGCCTCTGAATAACATTAGGTAGACTTGAGTAGTCAAGGTGATTGTTTCTCAAAATCACAAATGTGCTATTCTCACAACCACAGCAATAATAGCATTTTTAGAATTTGGATTTGATTAAGTTGTTATTAACATGCCATTACTATTCTGTTGTATACAAAAAAGACAAGTCAATGAAATCCAATCAGGTTAAAGTTTAAATAAACAAAGAAGAGATGACAACCCTGGTCGATTAGTGAGATAACAAGTTCTAATTCAATTACCTTTAAAACAAACAAACACAAACGGGATAAACCAACATCAACAACCGATAACACACCACCCTGACCTGCCTGCTGTGCTTCTAACTAACAACCCACTGGGCACAGACGTCAGTTCAACGTCCAGTTTTAATTTGGTTGAGTTTTACATTTGGTTGAGTTGTCAACTAACGTGAATTCAACGTGAAATCAACGACTGAGGATTTTTTAATTTATTATCATGATGGAAACAACGTCGGTTCCAGCAGTTTTTTCCGAGCTGGAAGCGTATCTCTATTCTGCATGACTCTCTCTGTGAGGGGCTCTGGCTGCGCAGAGGTTTTCATCTAGAATGGTGAGCTCGGCACCACACGGTAAAGATATTTTGACACGCAGATATAACCGACCATATCACATCTTGACAATGATCCGCTTTCAAAGGTTTCTGTGGATGCGGTTTCGAAGTGAGACAGAAAAGAACTATGTTGGGGGAGAAATGTTCGGCCATATAACCCTTGGCTATAGACTAGTCAGTGCTCGTTGCTCGTGGTGAGATCGATACAAACACGGATAATGGGATAGACATACATGACATATAGTATCCTACATCTGAAGAGGAAAAACTCGGACATGTTTTAAAATAAAATGTGATCACAAAACTATTCTCGTTTCTAATAAAGACACGCAGTGCCAGGCATTCAGCTCACAGACAGTAACCCAGAGAAATCCCTCTTATAACTTCCCCAAGCCATATCTCGCCTGAACAGTAAACACCGTCCGAGGTGCACTTTGGAGCGCACAGAACAACCTGCAGAATGATTGCGCGGTCTCCAAACCGTCACAGACTAGGCTACTAGCTACTAGCCTACTTGTTTCCATCATAAAGTCGCACCAGAAGTAGAAGTTGTTCGTGAGACACCTACCTGGCAAAATGAAGTCCCGAAATGTGCTCAAAACAGTGCTATTTCTTATCCACTTTATCAACGTGTCGATGAGCCTCAAATCCCTTTAATACAGTTGTATTGTCCACAAACTTCAGAAAGGTAGCCTCTTGAAATCCCTGTGCAGAACATTTCTCTCTGCGTGTCAAAGTTGCGGTCCAGAAGTCTCGGAGAAGTATGCCCCCTGTGTCAAGCGCGTCCCGAGTTTTAACAATTGGAGGACGAGAGGCTCTAGAACTTTTTTTAAAAGTTGTAAGTGGGAGGTGCGTTCTGGTATGAGCGCGAACTGCACTCTGCGCGTCCATGTTCCAGAATCTGGAGCGCAGAGATGGTAACTATAGCCTACACCTGTAAAAATATCAAGTGGACATACCATATACGTAACAACATGGTGAAAAGGCCATGCGTCCGACCACATTACGTTATTTTTTTTATTGATTCTCGATTAAGGGGATATTACAACAATATATTATAACAAGAATAAGCATATATTTTAAATACTCCACTGAAGCTAAATCAGATTATTGCAGATTACTCATACAATGTTGTTTGCCTATTTGAAGTATAATTCACAATATAAAATATGCATAAGTTCTGTATAAATTCAGTGGGTGTTTATGACCACGTTTTCTTAATCATTTTCACAGACGAGGTCACTGAGGCTCGTCACTTCACGCAAAACACATGGGTTTAGGTTCCATTGTAGTCTCCTAGCTGGTATTTCTATATACGTGGTCTTCGACATGGAATACTCCTGCCCGTCACAGAAGTTGTCAATGAGCTTTCGGCTGAGGCACTAAATTAAACTGGGGTGGGGTGGTGGGGTGGGGAATGGTCGGTGCACAAACAGAGGGAAGGGAGCAATTGAGAGAGTGGCGAGAGGGGGAGAGGAGAGTGGGGTGGAGAGGGAGAGGGGGAGTGTGTGTGTGTGTGTGTGTGTGTGTGTGTGTGTGTGTGTGTGTGTGTGTGCACGCAGTGGCGTGCATTCATGAAAGAGAGAGTTGGTGAACTAAGAGGAACTGACATCATGACATACTGATATGTCTTAGAGGCTAGAACATGTTCTTTATGACACATCTCTCTCTCACACACACCTGTTGGACATGATATGAGATGGGGTAGTGGTTCAGACAAACTGTTACATGCGTGACCAGAGTTCTCCAGTCCAGATCCAGATGAAATTACGTTGCTATCCATTGACTCCAATACACAACAAACTCACTAAGGGGTTAACTAGCTACATGCCTATTAACAGTTGAATAACTTATACCAACCAAAACCCTTTAATATACACTGAACAGAAATATAAATGCAACATGTGTTGGTCCCATGTTTACATGAGCTGAAATTAAAGATCACAGAAACGCTCCATACATTTCTCAAAAATGTTGAGCACAATTTTTTTAGATCCCAGTTAGTGTGCATTCCTCATTTGACAAGATAATCCATCCACCTGACAGGTGTGGCATATCAAGAAGCTGATTAAACAGCATGATCATTACACATGTGGACCTTCTGCTGGGGACAATAAAAGGCCACTCTAAAATGTGCCGTTTTATCACACAACACAATGCCATGGATGTCTCATGTTTTGAGGGAGCGTGCAATTGGCATGCTGACTGCAGGAATGTCCACCAGAGCTGTTCATGTGAATGTTCATTTCTCTACCATAAGCCACCTTCAACGTTGTTTTTAGTGAATTTGGCAGTATGTCCATTGGCCTCACAACCGCAGATCACGTGTATGGTGTCGTGTGGGCAAGCGGTTTGCTGTTGCCAACATTATGAACAGAGTGCCCCATGGTGGGGGTGGGGTTATGGTATGGGCAGGCATAAGCTACGGACAATGAACTCTATTTTATTTTATTAATGGAAATTTTAATGCACAGAGATACCGTGACGGAATCCTGAGCCCCATTGTTGTGCCGTTCATCCGCTGCCATCATCTCATGTTTCAGCATGATAATGCACGGCCCCATGTCACAAGGATCTGTACACAATTCCTGTAAGTTGAACATTTCCCAGTTCTTCCATGGCCTGCATACTCACCAGATATGTCACCCATTGAGCATGTGTGGGATGCTCTGGATTGATGTGTACGACAACATGTTCCAGTTCCCGCCAAAATCCAGCAACTTTGCACAGCCATTGAATATGACTGGCACTGTCACGTCCTGACCTTAGTTCCTTTTTTATGTCTCTGTTTTAGTTTGGTCAGGGCATGAGTTGGGGTGGGCATTCAATGTTTGTTCTATGTTTTGTATTTCTGCTTTTGGCCTAGTATGGTTCCCAATCAGAGGCAGCTGTCAATCATTGGCTCTGATTGAGAACCATACTTAGGTAGCCTGTGTTCCCACTATGATTTGTGGGTAGTTGTTTTCTGTTTAGTGTATGTCACCTTACAGAACTGTTTCGTTTCTTCCATTCGCTTTGTTATTTTGTTTTGGGTGTTCAGTCTAATAAATTAACATGGACACTTACCACGCTGCACATTGGTCCGATCCTTCCTACTCCTCCTCAGAGGACGAAGAGATTCGTTACTGGCACACCATTCCACAGGCCACAAAGAACAGCTTGATCAACTCTATGCAAAGGAGATGTGGGTCCTGGCATCTGGGCCTTCCTTGGAACACCGTTATTTTAGTCTTACTGAGATTCACTGTCAGGACCCAAGTCTGACAGAATCTGTGCAGAAGATCTAGGTCCTTTTGTAGGCCCTCCTTGGTTGGGGACACAAGCACCAGATCATCAGCAAGCAGTAGACATTTGATTTCAGAGTCTGGTAGGGTGAGGCCATGAGCTGCAGACTATTATAGTGCCCCTTGCCAATTCATTGATATAAATGTTGAAGAGGGGGGAGCTCAAGTGGCATCCCTGTCTCATCCCCTGGCCCTGAGGGAAGAAATCTGTGTGTTTATTGACAATTATGACTGCACACTTATTGTTTGTGTACATTGATTTTATAATATTGTAGGTTTTCTTCCAACACCGCTTTCCATCAGTTTATACAGCAGGGGCCCATGGCAAATTGACTCAAAAGCTGGCCTCCCGGGTGGCGCAGTGGTTAAGGGCTGTACTGCAGCGCCAGCTGTGCCACCAGAGACTCTGGGTTTGCGGCCAGGCTGTCGTAACCGTTCGCGACCGGGAGGTCCGTGGGGCGACGCACAATTGGCCTAGCGTTGTCCGGGTTAGGGAGGGCTTGGCCGGAGTAGGGATATTCTTGTCTCATCGTGCACCAGTGACTCCTGTGGCGGGCTGGGCGCAGTGCACGCTAACCAAGGTTGCCAGGTGCATGGTGTTTCCTCTGACACATTGGTGCAGCTGAGTATAGCCAACTTGAATTGGTGGTCTGTATATTTTATCCTTTCATTTAGATTACCATCAGGCCTTTTGGGGTTGGTGGGTTTGTATTCTGTCCTGCAGTTCATTCAATGTAATTAGAGGATCCAAAGGGTTCTGGGAGTCTTTAACAGTTGATCCTATGTTCAGATGATCATGTACATGTTTTAGCAGTTTGTTATATGGCCAAAGAGGTTGGAGAAGTGGTTCATCCACACATCTCCATGTTGGATAGATAACTCTTGTTGTTTGTTATATGGCCAAAGAGGTTGGAGAAGTGGTTCATCCACACATCTCCATGTTGGATAGATAACTCTTGTTGTTTGTTATATGGCCAAAGAGGTTGGAGAAGTGGTTCATCCACACATCTCCATGATGGATAGATAACTCTTCATGTTGGTGTTTGTTCAGTGTTTTCCCATTTTCCCAGTAGTGGCTTGATTTGATGGATTCTCCAATCACATTGAGCTGATTTCTGACGTGCTGTTCCTTCCTTGTAGTGTATTTGTGTATCGTTCTAGTGTTTCCCCACAGTAACGACGTATCTTATGGTTTTTTATTGGACAGGTTTATCAGATTCTTTCTTAGGTTTTTGCTTTCTTCATCAAACCATTTCTCATTGCTGTTCATTTTCTAGGTTTTCTGCTTGAATTTATTTTATTTGATATGTTAGCAGATATGTCAAATATACTATTCAGGCTTTCTACTTCTAAGTTTACACCTTCACTATTGCAGATAGTGTTTTTGGCCAATTGCTCTTTGGAAGGTTTCTACACACTATCTTCCTTCCATTTATAGCATTTCTGAATAGAATGCAGTTTGTTGGGCTTTGACGCCTCATGGTTGAGTACTTCTCTGTTCAAGTATGCTGTGATTTTCATGTGGTCTGATAGGGGTGTCAGGGGGCTGACTGTGAAGGCTCTGAGAGACTCTGGGTTGAGGTCAGTGATATAAAGTAGTCCACAGTACTACTGCCAAGGGATGAGCTGTAGGTGCATCCAACTGTAGGAGTCCCCTCAAAGCCTACCTTTGACTATGTACAGACCCAGCTGTCATAGTTGTCTAATTCTCCCTCTCTCTCCCCCCTGCATTACCCTAGAATGGGCTTTACTCAATCAAACACACAACAACCCCATTTCAGGTGCCGATCTGTTGCTGGAGTTGTTTCAGTCAGATGAACATTATACCCAGGCACTTTTCAATCTGGTTTGCACGAGCCTCACGTACATCAACACAGCTACGACTCCCTGTTTGTAACGATCTTCGTCTTCATCGGATGAGGAGTAGGAAGGATCGGACCAAAACGCAGCGTGGTAAGTGTCCATGATCATTTATTAACACCGAACACGAACATACAAAATAACAACGTGACTGTAAGAAATGAAAAATGGAAACAGTCCTGAAGGTGTAAAACACAAAACAGGAAACAACTACCCACAAACACCAGGTGGGAAAAGGCTACCCAAGTATGGTTCTCAATCAGAGACAACGATAGACAGCTGCCTCTGAATGGGAACCATACCAGGCCAAACACATAGAAAAGAAAATATAGAAAAACAACAGAATGCCCACCCCAACTCACGCCCCGACCAAACCAAAATAGAGACATAAAAGAGGAACTAAGGTCAGGGCGTGACACTGTTTGATAACCTATTGTATGACTATAGTTCTTTATACACCCCAGTGTTTTCTGACCGCATGACTTTCATCACCCTTTTTCAGGGCGCAGTTAGAATTTACACTCTCTGGAAGGACGGACAGTCACCTGCTATATTCCAGTCGTGATGGTATTTGGTATTTGGTTAGGATCCCCATGAGCTGTTGTGAAAACAGCAGCTACTCTTCCTGGGGTCCAACACAAAACATGAACCATGACATGATACAGAACATTAATAGACAAGAACAGCTATAGAATATAGAATAGAACTACATAAATAAAAACATGCCACGCGTAGCCTACATATCAATACATACACACAACCCATCTAGGTCTAGCCTACATATCAATACATACACACAACCCATCTAGGTCAAATGGTGGCTGTGGTGTTGCTAATGTCAGCGTGTAATTGTATGTGTGTGTGTGCGCGTGTCAGTGGTGTGTGTGACATTTAGCCCGTTGAGTGACCTGAGATGAACCCGTGAGAAGATATACATAGAAATAGGCCCCTCAGACCCCGGATAGAATGTGTGTAACAGAGATCATAATAATATAAGATAATATAGTCACATTAGAAATAATGATTCTATGAGATAATCATATGAGAGATAATAATACTATAAGATAAGTTACATTAGAAATAATGATTCTATGAGATAGTCATATGAGAGATAATAATACTATAAGATAATATAATAATATAATTGCACTGAATACTCAGGGAGAAAAAGGTGTAGATTCACGCGCAGTGTGCCGCAAGGTGTTTATTTCGACCTTCGCAGAAGGCAGGGATCGGGGTCACAGGCAGGCAATGGTCATACACAGGCAGGCAATGGTCATTCACAGGTAGGCAATGGTCATACACAGGCAGGCAATGGTCATACACAGGTAGGCAATGGTCATTCACAGGTAGGCAATGGTCATTCATAGGTAGGCAATGGTCATATACAGGTAGGCAATGGTCATATACAGGTAGGCAATGGTCATACACAGGCAGGCAAACAGGCAGGTGAGTCAAAACTAGGACTGAAGGCTATAACTGGTTCTCACAAACGAGCAAGGAAAAGGCTAAGTAGAGTCAAAATGAACAATACGTCACAAAGACAGAATGAAATGAACTAAAAAAGGAGCTGATGAGATCGGTGAGTAACTAACACAGGTGAAATCAATGAACACAAATGAAAAACAGGGCTACGTTCAAGAACACAACAAAACAGAACACACGGTTGACTAAGGAAAATAAACAGAACTTTACAATAATGTAGACAGACAGACAGACATCATAATGTAATGTAGACATCATAATGTAATGTAGACATCATAATATAATGTAGACATCATAATGTAATGTAGACAGACAGACATCATAATGTAATGTAGACATCATAATGTAATGTAGACATCATAATTTACATTTACATTTAAGTCATTTAGCAGACGCTCTTATCCAGAGCGACTTACAAATTGGATAATGTAATGTAGACATCATAATGTAATGTAGACATCATAATGTAATGTAGACAGACAGACATCATAATGTAATGTAGACAGAGACATCATAATGTAATGTAGACATCATAATGTAATGTAGACATCATAATGTAATGTAGACATCATAATGTAATGTAGACATCATAATGTAATGTAGACAGACAGACATCATAATGTAATGTAGACAGAGACATCATAATGTAATGTAGACAGACACATCATAATGTAATGTAGACAGACAGACATCATAATGTAATGTAGACAGACAGACATCATAATGTAATGTAGACAGACAGACATCATAATGTAATGTAGACAGAGACATCATAATGTAATGTAGACAGAGACATCATAATGTAATGTAGACAGAGACATCATAATGTAATGTAGACAGAGACATCATAATGTAATGTAGACAGACAGACATCATAATGTAATGTAGACAGACAGACATCATAATGTAATGTAGACAGAGACATCATAATGTAATGTAGACAGACAGACATAATGTAATGTAATGTAGACAGACAGACATAATGTAATGTAGACAGACAGACATAAATGTAATGTAGACAGACAGACATCGTAATGTAATGTAATGTAGACATCATAATGTAATGTAGACAGACAGACATCATAATGTAATGTAGACATCATAATGTAATGTAGACAGACAGACATCATAATGTAATGTAGACAGACACATCATAATGTAATGTAGACAGACAGACATCATAATGTAATGTAGACAGAGACATCATAATGTAATGTAGACAGACAGACATCATAATGTAATGTAGACAGACAGACATCATAATGTAATGTAGACAGACAGACAGACATCATAATGTAATGTAATGTAGACATCATAATGTAATGTAGACAGACAGACGTAATGTAATGTAGACAGACAGACATAATGTAATGTAGACAGACAGACATAAATGTAATGTAGACAGACAGACATCATAATGTAATGTAGACATCATAATGTAATGTAGACAGACAGACATCATAATGTAATGTAGACAGACAGACATCATAATGTAATGTAGACAGAGACATCATAATGTAATGTAGACAGACAGACGTAATGTAATGTAGACAGACAGACATAATGTAATGTAGACAGACAGACATAAATGTAATGTAGACAGACAGACATCATAATGTAATGTAGACATCATAATGTAATGTAGACAGACAGACATCATAATGTAATGTAATGTAGACATCATAATGTAATGTAGACAGACAGACGTAATGTAATGTAGACAGACAGACATAATGTAATGTAGACAGACAGACATAAATGTAATGTAGACAGACAGACATCATAATGTAATGTAGACAGACAGACATCATAATGTAATGTAGACAGACAGACATCATAATGTAATGTAGACAGACACATCATAATGTAATGTAGACAGACACATCATAATGTAATGTAGACAGACAGACATCATAATGTAATGTAGACAGAGACATCATAATGTAATGTAGACAGAGACATCATAATGTAATGTAGACAGACAGACATAATGTAATGTAATGTAGACAGACAGACATAATGTAATGTAGACAGACAGACATAAATGTAATGTAGACAGACAGACATCATAATGTAATGTAGACAGACAGACATCATAATGTGATGTAATGTAGACAGACAGACATCATAATGTAATGTAGACATCATAATGTAATGTAGACATCATAATGTAATGTAGACAGACAGACATCATAATGTAATGTAGACAGACAGACATCATAATGTAATGTAGACATCATAATGTAATGTAGACAGACAGACATCATAATGTAATGTAGACAGACAGACATCATAATGTAATGTAGACAGAGACATCATAATGTAATGTAGACAGACACATCATAATGTAATGTAGACAGAGACATCATAATGTAATGTAGACAGACAGACATCATAATGTAATGTAGACAGAGACATCATAATGTAATGTAGACAGACGGACATCATAATGTAATGTAGACAGAGACATCATAATGTAATGTAGACAGAGACATCATAATGTAATGTAGACAGAGACATCATAATGTAATGTAGACAGAGACATCATAATGTAATGTAGACAGAGACATCATAATGTAATGTAGACAGAGACATCATAATGTAATGTAGACAGACAGACATCATAATGTAATGTAGACAGACAGACATCATAATGTAATGTAGACAGAGACATCATAATGTAATGTAGACAGACGGACATCATAATGTAATGTAGACAGAGACATCATAATGTAATGTAGACAGAGACATCATAATGTAATGTAGACAGGCAGACATCATAATGTAATGTAGACAGAGACATCATAATGTAATGTAGACAGAGACATCATAATGTAATGTAGACAGACACATCATAATGTAATGTAGACAGAGACATCATAATGTAATGTAGACAGAGACATCATAATGTAATGTAGACAGAGACATCATAATGTAATGTAGACAGAGACATCATAATGTAATGTAGACAGACAGACATCATAATGTAATGTAGACAGACAGACATCATAATGTAATGTAGACAGAGACATCATAATGTAATGTAGACAGAGACATCATAATGTATTGTAGACAGAGACATCATAATGTAATGTAGACAGACAGACATCATAATGTAATGTAGACAGAGACATCATAATGTAATGTAGACAGAGACATAATGTAATGTAGACAGAGACATCATAATGTAATGTAGACAGAGACATCATAATGTAATGTAGACAGACAGACATCATAATGTAATGTAGACAGAGACATAATAATGTAATGTAGACAGAGACATCATAATGTAATGTAGACAGAGACATCATAATGTAATGTAGACAGAGACATCATAATGTAATGTAGACAGAGACATAATGTAATGTAGACAGAGACATCATAATGTAATGTAGACAGAGACATCATAATGTAATGTAGACAGACAGACATCATAATGTAATGTAATGTAGACAGACAGACATCATAATGTAATGTAGACATCATAATGTAATGTAGACATCATAATGTAATGTAGACAGACAGACATCATAATGTAATGTAGACATCATAATGTAATGTGGACAGACAGACATCATAATGTAATGTAGACAGACAGACATCATAATGTAATGTAGACATCATAATGTAATGTAGACAGACAGACATCATAATGTAATGTAGACAGACAGACATCATAATGTAATGTAGACAGAGACATCATAATGTAATGTAGACAGACACATCATAATGTAATGTAGACAGAGACATCATAATGTAATGTAGACAGACAGACATCATAATGTAATGTAGACAGAGACATCATAATGTAATGTAGACAGACGGACATCATAATGTAATGTAGACAGAGACATCATAATGTAATGTAGACAGAGACATCATAATGTAATGTAGACAGAGACATCATAATGTAATGTAGACAGAGACATCATAATGTAATGTAGACAGAGACATCATAATGTAATGTAGACAGAGACATCATAATGTAATGTAGACAGAGACATCATAATGTAATGTAGACAGACAGACATCATAATGTAATGTAGACAGAGACATCATAATGTAATGTAGACAGAGACATCATAATGTAATGTAGACAGAGACATCATAATGTAATGTAGACAGAGACATCATAATGTAATGTAGACAGAGACATCATAATGTAATGTAGACAGACAGACATCATAATGTAATGTAGACAGACAGACATCATAATGTAATGTAGACAGAGACATCATAATGTAATGTAGACAGAGACATCATAATGTATTGTAGACAGAGACATCATAATGTAATGTAGACAGACAGACATCATAATGTAATGTAGACAGAGACATCATAATGTAATGTAGACAGAGACATAATGTAATGTAGACAGAGACATCATAATGTAATGTAGACAGAGACATCATAATGTAATGTAGACAGACAGACATCATAATGTAATGTAGACAGAGACATCATAATGTAATGTAGACAGAGACATAATGTAATGTAGACAGAGACATCATAATGTAATGTAGACAGAGACATCATAATGTAATGTAGACAGAGACATAATGTAATGTAGACAGAGACATCATAATGTAATGTAGACAGAGACATCATAATGTAATGTAGACAGACAGACATCATAATGTAATGTAGACAGAGACATCATAATGTAATGTAGACAGAGACATCATAATGTAATGTAGACAGAGACATCATAATGTAATGTAGACAGACACATCATAATGTAATGTAGACAGAGACATCATAATGTAATGTAGACAGAGACATCATAATGTAATGTAGACAGATAGACATCATAATGTAATGTAGACAGAGACATCATAATGTAATGTAGACAGGCAGACATCATAATGTAATGTAGACAGAGACATCATAATGTAATGTAGACAGAGACATCATAATGTAATGTAGACAGAGACATCATAATGTAATGTAGACAGAGACATCATAATGTAATGTAGACAGATAGACATCATAATGTAATGTAGACAGAGACATCATAATGTAATGTAGACAGAGACATCATAATGTAATGTAGACAGAGACATCATAATGTAATGTAGACAGAGACATCATAATGTAATGTAGACAGAGACATCATAATGTAATGTAGACAGAGACATCATAATGTAATGTAGACAGAGACATCATAATGTAATGTAGACAGAGACATCATAATGTAATGTAGACAGAGACATCATAATGTAATGTAGACAGAGACATCATAATGTAATGTAGACAGAGACATCATAATGTAATGTAGACAGACACATCATAATGTAATGTAGACAGAGACATCATAATGTAATGTAGACAGAGACATCATAATGTAATGTAGACAGAGACATCATAATGTAATGTAGACAGAGACATCATAATGTAATGTAGACAGAGACATCATAATGTAATGTAGACAGAGACATCATAATGTAATGTAGACAGAGACATCATAATGTAATGTAGACAGACACATCATAATGTAATGTAGACAGAGACATCATAATGTAATGTAGACAGACAGACATCATAATGTAATGTAGACAGAGACATCATAATGTATTGTAGACAGAGACATCATAATGTAATGTAGACAGACAGACATCATAATGTAATGTAGACAGAGACATCATAATGTAATGTAGACAGAGACATCATAATGTAATGTAGACAGAGACATCATAATGTAATGTAGACAGAGACATCATAATGTAATGTAGACAGACAGACATCATAATGTAATGTAGACAGAGACATCATAATGTAATGTAGACAGAGACATCATAATGTAATGTAGACAGAGACATCATAATGTAATGTAGACAGAGACATCATAATGTAATGTAGACAGAGACATCATAATGTAATGTAGACAGACAGACATCATAATGTAATGTAGACAGAGACATCATAATGTAATGTAGACAGAGACATCATAATGTAATGTAGACAGAGACATCATAATGTAATGTAGACAGAGACATCATAATGTAATGTAGACAGAGACATCATAATGTAATGTAGACAGACAGACATCATAATGTAATGTAGACAGACAGACATCATAATGTAATGTAGACAGAGACATCATAATGTAATGTAGACAGAGACATCATAATGTATTGTAGACAGAGACATCATAATGTAATGTAGACAGACAGACATCATAATGTAATGTAGACAGAGACATCATAATGTAATGTAGACAGAGACATAATGTAATGTAGACAGAGACATCATAATGTAATGTAGACAGAGACATCATAATGTAATGTAGACAGACAGATATCATAATGTAATGTAGACAGAGACATCATAATGTAATGTAGACAGAGACATCATAATGTAATGTAGACAGAGACATCATAATGTAATGTAGACAGAGACATCATAATGTAATGTAGACAGAGACATAATGTAATGTAGACAGAGACATCATAATGTAATGTAGACAGAGACATCATAATGTAATGTAGACAGACAGACATCATAATGTAATGTAGACAGAGACATCATAATGTAATGTAGACAGAGACATCATAATGTAATGTAGACAGAGACATCATAATGTAATGTAGACAGACACATCATAATGTAATGTAGACAGAGACATCATAATGTAATGTAGACAGAGACATCATAATGTAATGTAGACAGATAGACATCATAATGTAATGTAGACAGAGACATCATAATGTAATGTAGACAGGCAGACATCATAATGTAATGTAGACAGAGACATCATAATGTAATGTAGACAGAGACATCATAATGTAATGTAGACAGAGACATCATAATGTAATGTAGACAGAGACATCATAATGTAATGTAGACAGATAGACATCATAATGTAATGTAGACAGAGACATCATAATGTAATGTAGACAGAGACATCATAATGTAATGTAGACAGAGACATCATAATGTAATGTAGACAGAGACATCATAATGTAATGTAGACAGACAGACATCATAATGTAATGTAGACAGAGACATCATAATGTAATGTAGACAGAGACATCATAATGTAATGTAGACAGAGACATCATAATGTAATGTAGACAGAGACATCATAATGTAATGTAGACAGAGACATCATAATGTAATGTAGACAGAGACATCATAATGTAATGTAGACAGAGACATCATAATGTAATGTAGACAGAGACATCATAATGTAATGTAGACAGACACATCATAATGTAATGTAGACAGAGACATCATAATGTAATGTAGACAGAGACATCATAATGTAATGTAGACAGAGACATCATAATGTAATGTAGACAGAGACATCATAATGTAATGTAGACAGAGACATCATAATGTAATGTAGACAGAGACATCATAATGTAATGTAGACAGAGACATCATAATGTAATGTAGACAGACACATCATAATGTAATGTAGACAGAGACATCATAATGTAATGTAGACAGACAGACATCATAATGTAATGTAGACAGAGACATCATAATGTATTGTAGACAGAGACATCATAATGTAATGTAGACAGACAGACATCATAATGTAATGTAGACAGAGACATCATAATGTAATGTAGACAGAGACATAATGTAATGTAGACAGAGACATCATAATGTAATGTAGACAGAGACATCATAATGTAATGTAGACAGACAGACATCATAATGTAATGTAGACAGAGACATCATAATGTAATGTAGACAGAGACATCATAATGTAATGTAGACAGAGACATCATAATGTAATGTAGACAGAGACATCATAATGTAATGTAGACAGAGACATCATAATGTAATGTAGACAGAGACATCATAATGTAATGTAGACAGAGACATCATAATGTAATGTAGACAGATAGACATCATAATGTAATGTAGACAGAGACATCATAATGTAATGTAGACAGAGACATCATAATGTAATGTAGACAGAGACATCATAATGTAATGTAGACAGAGACATCATAATGTAATGTAGACAGAGACATCATAATGTAATGTAGACAGAGACATCATAATGTAATGTAGACAGACAGACATCATAATGTAATGTAGACAGACAGACATCATAATGTAATGTAGACAGACAGACATCCTAATGTAATGTAGACAGAGACATCATAATGTAATGTAGACAGACAGACATCATAATGTAATGTAGACAGAGACATCATAATGTAATGTAGACAGAGACATCATAATGTAATGTAGACAGACAGACATCATAATGTAATGTAGACAGACAGACATCATAATGTAATGTAGACAGAGACATCATAATGTAATGTAGACAGAGACATCATAATGTAATGTAGACAGACAGACATCATAATGTAATGTAGACAGAGACATCATAATGTAATGTAGACAGAGACATCATAATGTAATGTAGACAGAGACATCATAATGTAATGTAGACAGACAGACATCATAATGTAATGTAGACAGACAGACATCATAATGTAATGTAGACAGAGACATCATAATGTAATGTAGACAGAGACATCATAATGTAATGTAGACAGAGACATCATAATGTAATGTAGACAGAGACATAATGTAATGTAGACAGAGACATCATAATGTAATGTAGACAGAGACATCATAATGTAATGTAGACAGAGACATCATAATGTAATGTAGACAGACACATCATAATGTAATGTAGACAGACACATCATAATGTAATGTAGACAGACAGACATCATAATGTAATGTAGACAGAGACATCATAATGTAATGTAGACAGACAGACATCATAATGTAATGTAGACAGACAGACATCATAATGTAATGTAGACAGAGACATCATAATGTAATGTAGACAGAGACATCATAATGTAATGTAGACAGACAGACATCATAATGTAATGTAGACAGAGACATCATAATGTAATGTAGACAGAGACATCATAATGTAATGTAGACAGACAGACATCATAATGTAATGTAGACAGACAGACATCATAATGTAATGTAGACAGAGACATCATAATGTAATGTAGACAGAGACATCATAATGTAATGTAGACAGAGACATCATAATGTAATGTAGACAGAGACATAATGTAATGTAGACAGAGACATCATAATGTAATGTAGACAGAGACATCATAATGTAATGTAGACAGAGACATCATAATGTAATGTAGACAGACACATCATAATGTAATGTAGACAGACACATCATAATGTAATGTAGACAGACAGACATCATAATGTAATGTAGACAGACACATCATAATGTAATGTAGACAGACACATCATAATGTAATGTAGACAGACACATCATAATGTAATGTAGACAGACAGACATCATAATGTAATGTAGACAGAGACATCATAATGTAATGTAGACAGAGACATCATAATGTAATGTAGACAGACAGACATCATAATGTAATGTAGACAGAGACATCATAATGTAATGTAGACAGACAGACATCATAATGTAATGTAGACAGAGACATCATAATGTAATGTAGACAGACAGACATCATAATGTAATGTAGACAGACAGACATCATAATGTAATGTAGACAGAGACATCATAATGTAATGTAGACAGAGACATCATAATGTAATGTAGACAGACAGACATCATAATGTAATGTAGACAGAGACATCATAATGTAATGTAGACAGAGACATCATAATGTAATGTAGACAGAGACATCATAATGTAATGTAGACAGACAGACATCATAATGTAATGTAGACAGACAGACATCATAATGTAATGTAGACAGAGACATCATAATGTAATGTAGACAGAGACATCATAATGTAATGTAGACAGAGACATCATAATGTAATGTAGACAGAGACATAATGTAATGTAGACAGAGACATCATAATGTAATGTAGACAGAGACATCATAATGTAATGTAGACAGAGACATCATAATGTAATGTAGACAGACACATCATAATGTAATGTAGACAGACACATCATAATGTAATGTAGACAGACAGACATCATAATGTAATGTAGACAGACACATCATAATGTAATGTAGACAGACACATCATAATGTAATGTAGACAGACAGACATCATAATGTAATGTAGACAGAGACATCATAATGTATTGTAGACAGAGACATCATAATGTAATGTAGACAGACAGACATCATAATGTAATGTAGACAGAGACATCATAATGTAATGTAGACAGAGACATAATGTAATGTAGACAGAGACATCATAATGTAATGTAGACAGAGACATCATAATGTAATGTAGACAGACAGACATCATAATGTAATGTAGACAGAGACATCATAATGTAATGTAGACAGAGACATCATAATGTAATGTAGACAGAGACATCATAATGTAATGTAGACAGAGACATCATAATGTAATGTAGACAGAGACATCATAATGTAATGTAGACAGAGACATCATAATGTAATGTAGACAGAGACATCATAATGTAATGTAGACAGACATCATAATGTAATGTAGACAGAGACATCATAATGTAATGTAGACAGAGACATCATAATGTAATGTAGACAGAGACATCATAATGTAATGTAGACAGAGACATCATAATGTAATGTAGACAGAGACATCATAATGTAATGTAGACAGAGACATCATAATGTAATGTAGACAGAGACATCATAATGTAATGTAGACAGAGACATCATAATGTAATGTAGACAGAGACATCATAATGTAATGTAGACAGAGACATCATAATGTAATGTAGACAGAGACATCATAATGTAATGTAGACAGAGACATCATAATGTAATGTAGACAGAGACATCATAATGTAATGTAGACAGAGACATCATAATGTAATGTAGACAGACAGACATCATAATGTAATGTAGACAGACAGACATCATAATGTAATGTAGACAGAGACATCATAATGTAATGTAGACAGAGACATCATAATGTAATGTAGACAGACAGACATCATAATGTAATGTAGACAGACAGACATCATAATGTAATGTAGACAGAGACATCATAATGTAATGTAGACAGAGACATCATAATGTAATGTAGACAGACAGACATCATAATGTAATGTAGACAGAGACATCATAATGTAATGTAGACAGAGACATCATAATGTAATGTAGACAGACAGACATCATAATGTAATGTAGACAGACAGACATCATAATGTAATGTAGACAGAGACATCATAATGTAATGTAGACAGAGACATCATAATGTAATGTAGACAGAGACATCATAATGTAATGTAGACAGAGACATAATGTAATGTAGACAGAGACATCATAATGTAATGTAGACAGAGACATCATAATGTAATGTAGACAGAGACATCATAATGTAATGTAGACAGACACATCATAATGTAATGTAGACAGACACATCATAATGTAATGTAGACAGACAGACATCATAATGTAATGTAGACAGACACATCATAATGTAATGTAGACAGACACATCATAATGTAATGTAGACAGACAGACATCATAATGTAATGTAGACAGAGACATCATAATGTAATGTAGACAGAGACATCATAATGTAATGTAGACAGACAGACATCATAATGTAATGTAGACAGACAGACATAATGTAATGTAGACAGACAGAGACATCATAATGTAATGTAGACAGAGACATCATAATGTAATGTAGACAGAGACATCATAATGTAATGTAGACAGACAGACATCATAATGTAATGTAGACAGAGACATCATAATGTAATGTAGACAGATAGACATCATAATGTAATGTAGACAGAGACATCATAATGTAATGTAGACAGAGACATCATAATGTAATGTAGACAGAGACATCATAATGTAATGTAGACAGACACATCATAATGTAATGTAGACAGAGACATCATAATGTAATGTAGACAGATAGACATCATAATGTAATGTAGACAGAGACATCATAATGTAATGTAGACAGACAGACATCATAATGTAATGTAGACAGAGACATCATAATGTAATGTAGACAGAGACATCATAATGTAATGTAGACAGATAGACATCATAATGTAATGTAGACAGAGACATCATAATGTAATGTAGACAGATAGACATCATAATGTAATGTAGACAGAGACATCATAATGTAATGTAGACAGAGACATCATAATGTAATGTAGACAGATAGACATCATAATGTAATGTAGACAGAGACATCATAATGTAATGTAGACAGGCAGACATCATAATGTAATGTAGACAGAGACATCATAATGTAATGTAGACAGAGACATCATAATGTAATGTAGACAGACAGACATCATAATGTAATGTAGACAGACAGACATCATAATGTAATGTAGACAGACAGACATCATAATGTAATGTAGACAGACAGACATCATAATGTAATGTAGACAGACAGACATCATAATGTAATGTAGACAGACAGACATAATGTAATGTAGACAGACAGAGACATCATAATGTAATGTAGACAGAGACATCATAATGTAATGTAGACAGAGACATCATAATGTAATGTAGACAGACAGACATCATAATGTAATGTAGACAGAGACATCATAATGTAATGTAGACAGATAGACATCATAATGTAATGTAGACAGAGACATCATAATGTAATGTAGACAGAGACATCATAATGTAATGTAGACAGAGACATCATAATGTAATGTAGACAGACACATCATAATGTAATGTAGACAGATAGACATCATAATGTAATGTAGACAGAGACATCATAATGTAATGTAGACAGACAGACATCATAATGTAATGTAGACAGAGACATCATAATGTAATGTAGACAGAGACATCATAATGTAATGTAGACAGATAGACATCATAATGTAATGTAGACAGAGACATCATGATGTAATGTAGACAGATAGACATCATAATGTAATGTAGACAGAGACATCATAATGTAATGTAGACAGACAGACATCATAATGTAATGTAGACAGAGACATCATAATGTATTGTAGACAGAGACATCATAATGTAATGTAGACAGACAGACATCATAATGTAATGTAGACAGAGACATCATAATGTAATGTAGACAGAGACATAATGTAATGTAGACAGAGACATCATAATGTAATGTAGACAGAGACATCATAATGTAATGTAGACAGACAGACATCATAATGTAATGTAGACAGAGACATCATAATGTAATGTAGACAGAGACATCATAATGTAATGTAGACAGAGACATCATAATGTAATGTAGACAGAGACATCATAATGTAATGTAGACAGAGACATCATAATGTAATGTAGACAGAGACATCATAATGTAATGTAGACAGAGACATCATAATGTAATGTAGACAGATAGACATCATAATGTAATGTAGACAGACAGACATCATAATGTAATGTAGACAGACAGACATCATAATGTAATGTAGACAGAGACATCATAATGTAATGTAGACAGACACATCATAATGTAATGTAGACAGAGACATCATAATGTAATGTAGACAGAGACATCATAATGTAATGTAGACAGAGACATCATAATGTAATGTAGACAGAGACATCATAATGTAATGTAGACAGAGACATCATAATGTAATGTAGACAGAGACATCATAATGTAATGTAGACAGACAGACATCATAATGTAATGTAGACAGAGACATCATAATGTAATGTAGACAGAGACATCATAATGTAATGTAGACAGAGACATCATAATGTAATGTAGACAGAGACATCATAATGTAATGTAGACAGACAGACATCATAATGTAATGTAGACAGGCAGACATCATAATGTAATGTAGACAGAGACATCATAATGTATTGTAGACAGAGACATCATAATGTAATGTAGACAGACAGACATCATAATGTAATGTAGACAGAGACATCATAATGTAATGTAGACAGACAGACATCATAATGTAATGTAGACAGACAGACATCATAATGTAATGTAGACAGACGGACATCATGTAATGTAGACAGACAGACATCATAATGTAATTTAGACAGACAGACATCATGTAATGTAGACAGACAGAGACATCATAATGTAATGTAGACAGACAGACATCATAATGTAATGTAGACAGACAGACATCATAATGTAATGTAGACAGACAGACATCATAATGTAATGTAGACAGACAGACATCATGTAATGTAGACAGACAGAGACATCATAATGTAATGTAGACAGAGACATCATAATGTAATGTAGACAGACAGACATCATAATGTAATGTAGACAGAGACATCATAATGTAATGTAGACAGAGACATCATAATGTAATGTAGACAGAGACATCATAATGTAATGTAGACAGACAGACATCATAATGTAATGTAGACAGAGACATCATAATGTAATGTAGACAGAGACATCATAATGTATTGTAGACAGAGACATCATAATGTAATGTAGACAGATAGACATCATAATGTAATGTAGACAGAGACATCATAATGTAATGTAGACAGACAGACATCATAATGTAATGTAGACAGAGACATCATAATGTAATGTAGACAGATAGAGGAGCCTGAGCAGTGTGAGACACAGTAGAATACTGTTTAATGTAACATGGTCATGTGATTACATTTTCCTCTTAGGTTTCCTGAAACTTTTCTACAAAGCGATTTACAGTCAACACACAAGGAATATACACTACACATATACACTACACATATACACTACACATATACACTACACATATACACTACACATATTCACTACACATATTCACTACACATATTCACTACACATGTACACTACACATATACACTACACATATTCACTACACATATACACTACACATATTCACTACACATATTCACTACACATATACACTACACATATACACTACACATATGGCTGAGAGAGTTGTTGTTGCACTGACAAGGGTAAACTGTATGGGTTCTGTATGTGGTCCGTGTGAGAATGGAACCTGAATGTAGGATCTGTGAGAATCGGATCTGTTCTCATGCTTTGGTCGTACAATTGGCAGACAGATAAATAACCTTTTCGTAGCAGGTAGTAAATATGTAAATATTTGATCTAACGCAGGCCGTAGCAGGACCTGTCTACTAATCAGATTTACTGATGGTAATGTCACACATACATCACTCTCTGTCCGATACCATGTCATTGACCTTTGACTCATAATCTAAATGACTTGTGGATCCGTGGGAGCGTTGGGTTGACGTGGAAACAGACATGGGATATAAAAGCCCCTTTGTATTAGTGTGGGTGTGTCCACGGGAGTGATGCCACTTAGTGGCTTTCCAGGTACATGTTTGCTGGGTACGAACGGAACTGTGTGTGCATTGACGTGTGTGTGTGTGTGTGCATTCACGTGTGTATGTGTGTGTGTGTGTGTGTGTGTGTGCATTCACGTGTGTATGTGTGTGTGTGTGTGTATGTGTGTGTATGTGTGTGTATGTGTGTGTATGTGTGTGTAGGGAGAGAGAAAGAGGAACAGAGTTGACAGCAGTGCGGGAAAGCAAACAGCCAGGCTCTTACCCAACAGGATGACTTGGATTAGCTCTGGCACAGTCAGGAGTGACAACAGGATCTCTAGCCAATAGGATGTTGTTAGGAGAACTGGAGCCAAAACCGGTTGCTTTTCTCACTCTGGCCCAAATCTGATCTTAATATCAGTGGGGATGTCGTAAATCTAGTTGTCCACAATGACATCACAGCCAGTTCATTCAATAGATAAACTAGCCAGGCTATGCAGAACTCCACATCACATCTGCATCTAGAAAGTTAGGATGACGCCCTGTACTACAGTAAACGGAGGTTTAATGCTGTCGTTTCCTTCTAAACGTTGAAAGGATGGTGTGGATGTGAAGGATGGTGTACTTGTGAAGGATGGTGTGGATGTGAAGGATGGTGTGGTTGTGAAGGATGGTGTGGTTGTGAAGGATGGTGTGGTTGTGAAGGATGGTGTGGTTGTGAAGGATGGTGTGGATGTGAAGGATGGTGTGGATGTGAAGGATGGTGTGGATGTGAAGGATGGTGTGGATGTGAAGGATGGTGTGGATGTGAAGGATGGTGTGGATGTGAAGGATGGTGTGGTTGTGAAGGATGGTGTGGTTGTGAAGGATGGTGTGGTTGTGAAGGATGGTGTGGTTGTGAAGGATGGTGTGGTTGTGAAGGATGGTGTGGTTGTGAAGGATGGTGTGGTTGTGAAGGATGGTGTGGTTGTGAAGGATGGTGTGGATGTGAAGGATGGTGTGGTTGTGAAGGATGGTGTGGTTGTGAAGGATGGTGTGGTCGTGAAGGATGGTGTGGTCGTGAAGGATGGTGTGGTTTTGAAGTGAGCGACTTACACAGCCGTGGCGGAGGAAGGCTTGACCCCTCACAGACCTTCACACACACACACACACACACACACACAGTGGAAATGACTTCCTCCTCTCTCCTTGCTGCTCCACATGTAGTTTACAGGAATGTAAAGCGTACGACAGCAAACATTGGGGGTTGACAAGAAGTAGCAGGGCGTGCTTGTGGCTTGCATGCATGTGTGTGTGTCAACGTGCATGTGTGTCAACGTGCATAAATTCACATAAATGAGCATTCTTCTGCATGTGTTTTTGTGTGTTTTACAACACACGTAGACATTGCCTTGTACTGTCTGTGGACATGTTAGCCCGTAGCCTTGTACTGTCTGTGGACTTAACTGTTCTGGCAGAGAAGAGGAGATAATGATATTTCTCATTGGAATTCAGACCAGGAGTAATGCTCTTTAGGGGGGATAGTAAAACAGTGTTAGAGAGAGAGAAAGAGAGAGAAAGATACATGGGGAGAGAGAGAGAGAGAAAGAGACAGGGGGAGAGAGAGAGAGAGAGAGAGAGAGAGTAAAGAAAGAGAGAGAGAGGGGGGTAGAGAGAGAGAGGGGGGGTAGAGAGAGAGAGAGAGGCGGTAAAGAGAGAGAGAGGGGGTAAAGAGAGACAGAGAGAGAGCGAGAGAGAGAGAGGGAGAGAGAGACAGAGACATAGAGAGAGAGAGAGAGAGAGAGAGACAGAGAGAGAGAGAGAGAGAGACAGAGAGAGAGAGAGAGAGAGAGAGAGGGGTTAAAGAGAGAGAGAGCGAGAGAGACAGAGAGAGAGAGAGAGAGAGAGAGACAGAGAGAGAGAGAGAGAGAGAGAGAGAGGGGTTAAAGAGAGAGAGAGCGAGAGAGAGAGAAAATTCTGCTTTATAAAACTGTTCTTTATTTCTCTCTCCTCTGTTAATCTCTACTGGTCTAATGGCAGCTGGTGGCCTTGTTCTGGAAAGTGACGGAAACAATCCAGAAAAAAAACATGTTAATTGGATGACTGGATGGGAGCAAGGTCTAACACACACATGCACACACCACCACCACACATACACGTATGCACACACACACCACCACACATACGCACATACACACCACCACACATACACATATGCACACACACCATAATCCAGGTGTGGCCGTCCTCCATTCCTCTCTTAGTGCCAGCTCATTTTAAAGGCATTACCTGGGAAGCCCATCAGTTTGGTTCCTGCTGAAGGAGGGCATTGTTGGTAATGAGCTCCAGCTGTTCCCAGAGCGCTGACTGGCAGGTTGGCTGGTCTATAGCTGCCTCTACTGTGTCCAGAGTATTGACTGGTAGGTTGGCTGGTCTCTAGCCTCTACTGTGTCCAGAGTATTGACTGGCAGGTTGGCTGGTTTATAGCTGCCTCTACTGTGTCCAGAGCGCTGACTAGCAGGTTGGCTGGTCTATAGCTGCCTCTACTGTGTCCAGAGTATTGACTGGCAGGTTGGCTGGTCTATAGCTGCCTCTACTGTGTCCAGAGTATTGACTGGCAGGTTGGCTGGTCTATAGCTGCCTCTACTGTGTCCAACTGACTCATTATTATAAACATAACACATTATTATTTCAAGCACCAAACAGCATATTGTTATGAAATATTGTGTTTACTAAAATGTCGTAACAGTAAAAAGTCACCTGTACTCACATACTGACTCTACTCTCCACAACGTCTAGAGAGTGCTCTTCTTTGACTACTTTATGGATAGAATAACCTCTTAATCATGTGAATATGGACATCAGTATGACAGCACAAACAGATCTGGGACCAGGTTAGGGGAAGTAAGGTCTTCTTGTGAATATGGACATCAGTATGACAGCACAAACAGATCTGGGACCAGGTTAGGGGAAGTAAGGTCTTCTTGTGAATATGGACATCAGTATGACAGCACAAACAGATCTGGGACCAGGTTAGGGAAGTAAGGTCTTCTTGTGAATATGGACATCAGTATGACAGCACAAACAGATCTGGGACCAGGTTAGGGAAGTAAGGTCTTCTTGTGAATATGGACATCAGTATGACAGCACAAACAGATCTGGGACCAGGTTAGGGGAAGTAAGGTCTTCTTGTGAATATGGACATCAGTATGACAGCACAAACAGATCTGGGACCAGGTTAGGGAAGTAAGGTCTTCTTGTGAATATGGACATCAGTATGACAGCACAAACAGATCTGGGACCAGGTTAGGGAAGTAAGGTCTTCTTGTGAATATGACATCAGTATGATGCACAGGTTTGTCAGGAAGAGGTGGCTCCGTGTCCTCTACAGCTGCTGATAGTCAGTTAGGTTATAAGGGACATGGCAAAAACAACAACAACGCTTGCTAACAACTGCAGTGTCTGTAACACAGGCCAAAGATTGGTTCCCATGTCCCCCTCTCTCTCTCTCTTTTCCTTTCCCCCTCTCTCTCGGTCTCCCACCATGCTCAGCTGTAGTATTAATAGAAATATCATGATGATCTTACCACCTGGACCCATCACGGCCGGAACTAACACATTCACACACACGCTCACACTCACACTGATATACAGCTGACACACACACACACACACATTGATACGGAAGTCAAGTGACACATTCACACACATTCAATGATACACAGGCGGATATAGAACTGGCATATTTATATAGATACGTAAATACACCCATGTGCAGAAGTGACATATTCACACAGACTCAGAAGCTCGTCCATTTACATAGCCCCTTCCTGCAAACACTGACACGTATGCAAACATAACTGACACTCACACACACTGTACATACACTCCCACAAATACACACCAACACACGGAAAGTATCAAACTGGAAGTGATTAAGAGCAGGCTGGCCAGATAGGTTGAGAAGGGGCAGGGGGCGACGGGTTGAGGAAGGGGGAGGCAGGGGGCGACGGGTTGAGGAAGGGGGAGGGAGGGAGGGAGGGAGAAGCAGAGAGAGAGAGAGAGGCAAAGAGAGAGAGAGAGAGGCAGAGAGAGAGGCAGAGAGAGAGAGAGAGAGAGAGAGAGAGAGGCAGAGAGAGAGAGAGGCAGAGAGAGAGAGAGAGGTGCTTCTCATAGGCTCCTGTGGCTATTTTATCAAAATGTAGGACTACCAGAGTAGAGGAGGGCTTGAGGAGGGCTTTCATATTCACCTCTACTCACATACTGACTCTACTCTCCACAACGTATAGAGGGCGTGTGTTTGGTCTTGTCCCGTCTTGTCCTGTCCCGTGTAAATATAGTTCTTTGTTTTTTGTATATATTTTAATCTTACTTTCCATCTACAGACTGAATATACTCTCCTGCAATGTGGTAAGGATCTGCTATTTTTATACTTTAGAACCGGAACCCCCATCAGCCGCTAGCTACTAGTCAGTTAGCCACTGCCAGCGGTCTTCACCGTTAACTCAAACAACAACCAGCTTCAGCTCAGTCAATACCTGCCAGTCTGCAGAGCACGATATCAACCCAGAGCATATCGGACTGCTTTTTCTATACCACATCTCCAGATTCCTCCTGCAAACTCTGAACCTTTAAACTGGATCATCGCAGCTAGCTAGCTGCAATCTGAGTGGCTACTCCTGGCTATGTCCCGAAGCAAGCACCAGTAAAACCTTGAGCTAGCCTCGAGCTAGGCCCATCTCCCGGCTAGCCTCGAGCTAGGCCCATCTACCGGCTAGCCTCGAGCTAGGCCCATCTACCGGCTAGCCTCGAGCTAGGCCCATCTACCAGCTAGCCTCGAGCTAGGCCCATCTCCCGGCTAGCCTCGAGCTAGGCCCATCTACCGGCTAGCCTCGAGCTAGGCCCATCTACCGGCTAGCCTCGAGCTAGGCCCATCTACCGGCTAGCCTCGAGCTAGGCCCATCTACCGGCTAGCCGAAGAGGTCCAGAATACAAGACCTCTTCTGCCAATTGGCCTGGACCCTTTACTGCCGACACGGAGCCCCGCCGATCCAACATGACTCTGGTCTGCTGACGTCACCGTCTGAGGTGGTCTCAACAGGCTGTTCCATCATGACTCTGGTCTGCTGACGTCACCGTCTGAGATGGTCTCAACAGGCTGTTCCATCATGACTCTGGTCTGCTGACGTCACCGTCTGAGGTGGTCTCAACAGGCTGTTCCATCATGACTGGTCTGCTGACGTCACCGTCTGAGGTGGTCTCAACAGGCTGTTCCATCATGACTGGTCTGCTGACGTCACCGTCTGAGGTGGTCTCAACAGGCTGTTCCATCATGACTCTGGTCTGCTGACGTCACCGTCTGAGGTGGTCTCTACAGGCTGTTCCATCATGACTGGTCTGCTGACGTCACCGTCTGAGGTGGTCTCAACAGGCTGTTCCATCATGACTCTGGTCTGCTGACGTCACCGTCTGAGGTGGTCTCAACAGGCTGTTCCATCATGACTCTGGTCTGCTGACGTCACCGTCTGAGGTGGTCTCAACAGGCTGTTCCATCATGACTGGTCTGCTGACGTCACCGTCTGAGGTGGTCTCAACAGGCTGTTCCATCATGACTCTGGTCTGCTGACGTCACCGTCTGAGGTGGTCTCAACAGGCTGTTCCATCATGACTCTGGTCTGCTGACGTCACCGTCTGAGGTGGTCTCTACAGGCTGTTCCATCATGACTGGTCTGCTGACGTCACCGTCTGAGGTGGTCTCAACAGGCTGTTCCATCATGACTCTGGTCTGCTGACGTCACCGTCTGAGGTGGTCTCAACAGGCTGTTCCATCATGACTCTGGTCTGCTGACGTCACCGTCTGAGGTGGTCTCTACAGGCTGTTCCATCATGACTCTGGTCTGCTGACGTCACCGTCTGAGGTGGTCTCAACAGGCTGTTCCATCATGACTCTGGTCTGCTGACGTCACCGTCTGAGATGGTCTCAACAGGCTGTTCCATCATGACTCTGGTCTGCTGACGTCACCGTCTGAGGTGGTCTCAACAGGCTGTTCCATCATGACTCTGGTCTGCTGACGTCACCGTCTGAGGTGGTCTCAACAGGCTGTTCCATCATGACTCTGGTCTGCTGACGTCACCGTCTGAGGTGGTCTCTACAGGCTGTTCCATCATGACTCTGGTCTGCTGACGTCACCGTCTGAGATGGTCTCAACAGGCTGTTCCATCATGACTCTGGTCTGCTGACGTCACCGTCTGAGGTGGTCTCAACAGACTGTTCCATCATGACTCTGGTCTGCTGACGTCACCGTCTGAGGTGGTCTCAACAGGCTGTTCCATC
This sequence comes from Oncorhynchus masou masou, assembly GCF_036934945.1. Classification (NCBI taxonomy): domain Eukaryota; kingdom Metazoa; phylum Chordata; class Actinopteri; order Salmoniformes; family Salmonidae; genus Oncorhynchus; species Oncorhynchus masou. The sequence goes on along the minus strand of NW_027009301.1, from coordinate 289 downwards.
ATGACTGGTCTGCTGACGTCACCGTCTGAGGTGGTCTCTACAGGCTGTTCCATCATGACTGGTCTGCTGACGTCACCATCTGAGGTGGTCTCTACAGGCTGTTCCATCATGACTCTGGTCTGCTGACGTCACCGTCTGAGGTGGTCTCAACAGGCTGTTCCATCATGACTCTGGTCTGCTGACGTCACCGTCTGAGGTGGTCTCTACAGGCTCTTCCATTGCAGCGTCCCGGATGCCCATCTGCTAGCCCCGGCCCACTAGCTGATCCATCATGACTGGTCGTCGAAGG